>NW_010973428.1:904562-905046 GCF_000737465.1 Haliaeetus leucocephalus
CAAAAACGCCAGGAAGCCTGCATGGATGAACAAGCTGCTCCTGGACAAACTCAAACACAAAAAAGAAGCCTGCAGAGGGTGGAAGCACGGACAGGTAGCCTGGGAGGAATGCAGATAAATACTCCAAGCAGCCAGGGATCGGGTTAGGAAAGCTATAGCCCTGATAGAATTAAATCTGGCCAGGGCTGTCAAGGGCAACAAGAAAAGCTTCTATGGGTATGTTGGTGATAAAAGGAAGACCAGGGAAAATGTGGGCCCTCTGTGGAAGGAAACAGGAGATCTGGTTACCTGGGATGTGGAGAAGGCTGAGGTAATTAATGAGTTTTTTGCCCCAGTCTTCACAGGCAAGTGCTTCAGCCACACTGCCCAAGTTGCAGAAGGCAAAGGCAGAGACTGGGAGAATGAAAAACTACCCACTGCAGGAGAAGATCAGGTTCAAGACCATCTAAGGAACCTGAAGGTGCACAAGTCCATGGGATCTGAT
>NW_010973428.1:906472-1008575 GCF_000737465.1 Haliaeetus leucocephalus
CCATGGCAGGGGGGTTGGAACTAGATGATCTTTAATGTCCCTTCCAACCCAAACCATTCTATGATTCTATGATTCTACTCCATGAGTACCTATAGCACAATACACCTCTTCAAACCAATAGGACCCACGATAAAAGTTCTTAAGGTTGATGCTCCACAAGTGGTTCAAGATTAGTGTCTGATCACTATTTCATGGTGCAAAATGACACTGTTTTAAATGAGACATACATCTAAGACCCTGCAGTCTTCACCATCATAAATAGTATTTATCAGAATTGGATCAATTTCTTTTAGGCTTCATGTGAAGACCAACAGACTACACCATGCAAGGCTGATGAATTTATCCTCCAAAATACTAAACTCTTCGTCTTCTTCATGGAAACTCATTTTTCCCACATTGTTTTTAGGGACCTGGAATACAGATGTGCAATTGAGAGGATGAATCCCATTATTAATAAAAATAATAGTATGAAAAGACTTACAGAACACATTTATCTGCTTTTTTTTACTTTACTCTTATGATAAGAGAGTTAACACTGTAGATCAGTTTTAAGTGGCTTTAATCTACCAGTCATACTACTATCTTTATTCCTCCAGTATTGGGAAAGGTAAATTATGCATAAAATAATGAACACCAGAGGAAAAGCTTGGATATGAAGGGCAACCTGGCTTTTTTTTTTTTCCCGTCCTTGAAATCAATTACAGGTCAAAGGGGAAAATGATAATATATTATCATATAAAATAATAATTATAATATATTATCAAAGGGTAATATATTAATGTGATCGCATCTGAAATTTATTGGATATCTTCTGAGTATGTTGTCCCATGATATTCCTAGGCTTTTGTTGTAAAAATTGTCATCGAGAAATTTAGATGTCAGAAGCATCAATGTACACGTTATATCAGTGGAATCAGTGTGGTTTTTATTTAGACCTGATTTGTCCAAATCTTTGCTGATTTCCCTTTTTATACTCTATGTAGAAAGAAACCATATAAATAAAAACTGCAACGTAGGCCAAAGATGCACTTTTAAGTAATTGGATGTTGCATTAAAATGTCCCTGGGTTTCTTTTTTAGTGATGCTTCTGCTTAGAATTGAGCCAATTTATCTTCATATTTCCTCTTCTCTGCCATTATAATTGATCTGGCAGTTCGCCACACTTAGACCCAGACAGTAATCACTTGGCATAGAGGATATTCTGCCTCCCTAATTTGACTGACAGAATAAATCCTGTTTTTAAACTGCTGTCATGTGGTTGTTATCAGTAAATAACACACATTTTACTATGGCATGTGTACATTGAGATAGACAGCTATGTGTTTTTAATGTGCCTGCCCAGCAGTGGAGGAGGAGTCATGAAAAGCAATCATGTTTTCATCAGCTCTACTGTAAGAGTGCAAACGTTGAAAGTGATTCTTAGGATAAAATCCCTAAAGCTTGAAGACATCTGTTAAGTTTTTTTTTAGAGGAAGTCATATGTGTGTTATACTGATTAACAAGCTGAGGAAAATGGACTTTACACATACAGGCTATTTCCCTATATAAAATATTGCAGGTTTTTTTTAATATTCCATACTATAATGCAGATGCAGTCACTGAAAAACATTACTAGTTTTGGGAAATGTATCTGTGCATGTATAAATAATTTATCTGTTAGTAGCGGTAAAACTAATACTGTGCTTTTTTCAAGTTGCACCCAGCTGTAGTTTGCCTGGGAGAGGACAAAGTATTTGGATGGCATGCATAGTGTTTTCAATTATGTTCAAAGAAATAATTGTTTGGTGATGAACAATCTGCTGTCAATAAACAACAAAGTCCCCACTGCCAACAACATTATGCTAAGTGGAATCACTGTACGCACAAAGATCTTCTAGAAGCACAAACCAAACCTCGTCAACACTGGGAATGAGTACTGCAAAAAAATTAAAGGCAAAACAGTTGTTGCATGATTGCATGTGAAACCATCTTAGCATCAATTTTATTTAAAACACACAGAAACAAGTCATTACAGTAGTAGAATTAAGTATGTTCCAGAAAACAGTGCATCACTAAAATGCATACATTTTTCACTGAATGTGAAAGATTTGGGTTTGCCAAGAGTAAAGTATGAAATGAATCCCATCCTTCAGGGCATTTAAAAAAAGCCTTCCAAACCTATTGGAGACAGAGGGGGCTACTGAATTTACTGGATTTCTGTTACAGTGCCTTAAAGCTAGTTTTTCATCTGAGCTATAGTTTTCAACCTAAATGCCACATTACAATTTAACCTTAGATTTGCAGCATGTTTATCAATGAAGGCTGTGCCCAAAACTTTATTAAGAATGGTTTCTTTATATTGTGAACTTGCAGATTGATCACTCTCATGGTTCTGTCTTCTGTACGCATGCATGTGAGCGTGTGAGTACATGTGAGTACAGGGGTTCTGTTGGATGTGTCTGCTGGGGGCATGACCCTTCTCAGAGGTATTTTAGACACCCAGGTGGATTGCCAGAGGAATTTTGAATATCTGAGGAGATAATATTCTGTTACTCCATTGAATAAAGAACTGCTAGAAAAAGCTGGACTGTGGGAAATGGGAGGGGGAGTGAAGTGAGACATATTTACAGTGATTTTATTGCAAAGAAATTGGGATGGTGCATTTTGTACTTGTTGGATTTTTTTCTAGGAAATTCAACTTCTTTATTCTTTGTGTGGTTTTTGGTTTGTTGGTTGGTTGATTGATTGGTTGGTTGGTTGGCTTTTAAATGAAAAGAACAAAAGATAGCCATATCTGAGGTTAGAAGTTATGAATGTTTGGACATTGTAGGCTCCTTTGTGAATGATGAATGAGAAGTTCATATAATTATTGAAAAAGGAGAGAGAAGACCGAGTCATAGATGTTTTCAAGACTTTGAGATAGAGAAGTACTTTCCCAGTCTAAGGCTGGGTATGATTTTAATTACTTTAGAGTATATGTCTTCAACCTTACAGTCATTAAGAATAAGACACACTGTTTCATAAACAAGTGTGTGTAATGCTAACAGGAAGGCTACAAGCTTTTTTGTTTTACCCATCTTTGGGTTTTCTCCCATTAAAATGCGTTTGCTTTGCACTCTGAGACAAGTCTAAGTTATGCAGTAAGATCAATGAATTACAAAATTTCTTCTTGCAGAGCATCCCATTGTTCAGATACTGGTGTGCAGCACCTGAGCAGTCAAGTACACTTGATGTGTGTGTATCTTGGTCTCTGAAAGTCCTGCTGAAGATATCAGTGAGCAAAAGAGGATAAAACCAGAGTCTCCAGTACCAGGCAGGATTCTCTACCTTTGGGAGGTCCCTAATGGGATTAGTTTCACAGCATTACCAAGCTATTGGACAAATAGCAGCTTCCCTTTCCAGAGGGAAAAAATGAACCAGGATATACCTGCATTTAGCCAGACCTTCTCCGGCAATTATGAAATTAAAATTTAGTCTAAGACTAATCGAGTAGTATTTTCCCCTTATTATATTCAGCCCATTTCTTCTCACAGGTGGCATGAGGTGGGTTGTAAACATGTAATTTAAACACCCTATATTGCTATATAAAAAAGGTCTGGAGCAAACACTGAAGGTAATCAAGTACATTCCATTACCTAAAACTAGAATCAGTTATACCTAATCATCAAAACAGCCTATAGGTATAAATTTGAGAGTCTCCTGCAGCTTTGATCCAGCAAACCAAACAGATATGCTGTCCGTTAGATTTTGTATAATTTGAATATATAGAAACCCAGCTAAATTCAAACACCTTGTTTGGTAGAAAGAAGACAGGAGACCTTCAGTTTATTTTTATAACTTTACACTTGTAGAGTTTTTTTCTAAGGAACCCAAGAATAATTAAATTTCTGAAAGAGTCAGATCTCCAAAATATTACTTAGTAGTGATTTTCTAAAATACTACCTTATCTTTTTGGAGTTTTAGGTCATTACACACGATAGATATAATGATGATATTTGTGGTCAGGCAAATGTCAGAGCTGTACAGCTATATTATCACAAAGAAAAGCATTGCTTCCGTAGCAGCAGTGAGTACTACTGGAAATTCCTAAGTCCTCTGGGAAACCTTTGTATTCAGCTCTTCTGCTATTTTTTTGTATGGTAGTTTTAAATTACTAAAAGAAATACAACGAAAGAACCACCAATAAAAAAATAACTTTTAGTGTGTTTATTTCTTATGCATTGATCACAAGTTATGCTACTTAATTTGAATACTGGTGGTAAGCATCTATACAGTGCTTTCTGTAGTATTGTCTGTAGTTGGCAGCCATGGATAAAAACCTTCTCTTTCTCAAAAAGAAAAGCTATTACATAATTATTCTCTCAATTTACAATCATAAAGCTAAAAGTTTTAGCTTTACTCAGAAATAATTTCTGTCTGGTTTTGAATGAAAATACTTGATTTTATTTCTTGGCTTTATGTAATTTTCTTTTAAGGAAGAACAGTGAGTAAGACAAACTGAGTCGTTTGAGATAGATGTGAGGTCTCTCGTGACGTGAGATTTTTTTCTTGAGTGCCTTCTGTGCGGGTGATTGTATTTACTATACTACAGAAAACTGATGATGTTACACACTATTGTATGTTTTTCTTTGCCCTAAATAAACACATAATTGACAGTAAAAATTGCTAAAACATTTCAGAAGCTTTTAAGCTATATCTGTTCCTCTTGTATCACATCAAATGTGTTTTCCATTGTGAATTATTATAGCAGGTCATATTTCCACTTTCTTTTTTGGATTTGTGTGTGATGTCATAACCTGACAGGGACTTCTGTTATGAAAGTTGGGTCAGTAATCCTGGCTGTTTGTACCATCTGGCTGTACTTGCATTGATTCTTGTAAGGCTTGTCCTTCACTGGTTCAAGTGATTCCTGCTATAGTACTTCCTATAACATTCCCATAACTCAAATCATGGGTTACAACCATTTAAAGGTATATCTGTTACAATGTCCACCCCCTTTGGTATTGATAATAGAGCTATTTAGGATATGAAACCTAAAGCACATTGGCTTAACTGTATTAAAATGCTGCTTTTATATACAGTAGCACTGAATGAGTAGCATATTCTTATTACAAGAATATCAGTATCAGGGCATGTTCCTAAATACCCTTTGTATTGTAGGTTAGAAGCATGTCAATACATCTGGTGAATAACTGACAAGCAAATGTTACTTAGCTCGTGAAAGTTTGGGAACTGATGTTGACAATAAAATCACCTGTCTTGTTTAAAGTGAGGCTAAGAAGACTCTGTCTGGAGTACAACATGCTGCAAATTACATTTCCATCTCCCTCAAACCAGAAGAAAATGTCCTTTATGAGGAAACTAACTTAATACTGCAAAACAAATACATTATTTACATTCTAATTCTTAAGAGAGCTAATAATAACCTCTAAAAAGAATATATATTTATTTTTACTTTAAAATAATTTATTTTTTTGTAAAATCTGTTAGGTATAAAAAAACCTAAATTACATTTCTTCTGTCCTGACTACAGGTGAAAAGTTTGTGTTTTTAGAGAAAATGTACACTCCTGAAAATACATGGAAATATGTATTGAACGACTCTGTATTTTAAATAACCTCCCCCTAGATTTTCCCTATGATCTAATAGGTTTTGAAGCTGTAGCTGTCAGAAGCGTATATAAAGAACTGGCTATATCACTTGTCCTAACTCTCTGTTAACTGCTCTACAGATGGATTAAATATAAGGGAAAAAAAAATCTCATGGGTGTCTACGAATGCATGACATACGTGAAATCTCATGTGAGTAAACCCACTTTTTAGCAGAGGGTGCCATATGTGTCCACAATAAAGATGAGGCATTTTTCCTGTTTCCACTCAAACTTGCCTGGACATTCAAAGCTGCTGAGCTGGTAGTTCCTTAGTTGAATGTAGTTCATCTATAAAGCCATTTGAAACAACTAGAGAAGCAGATGGTGGGACTTCTGTTATGAAAGTTGGGTCAGTAATCCTGGCTGTTTGTGCCATCTGGACAGAAGAAAAAGAGGCAGGAGTGAGCGGTCATGCTGAATGTATACTCTGTGCCATTAACAAACCCCTTCAGTTTACAAAGGGCTAAAGAGCTTATCATAGCCACCCCCCATAGCTAGCGAAATAAAAATAGAATGAAAAAATGGTTGAAGGGGAAGCTGGGAAGACAAGTGAGGATGGGCTCAGTAGTGTGCCCCACACAGCCATGGCTGTGGCAGAGCTCAGGCAAGGCTACCGTGCCTCTGAGGGGACGTAGGCAGAGGTGGGCCTCCCGCAGCTCTCTCACACAGCTCAGTCTGGTCTTTTTGTGTTACCTTCCCTTATGGTGACTTTTTGGCTGGTAACCTGGAGTTCTAAGTTTCCTTTTACTGACATGTGTGGCTTACAGAGCTGTCTGTACATGAGATATATGCGGTATCTTTGGGATGGTGTGCTTGAAACCCTCAGTCTGCGTCTCTTTGCTGGGCATTCTGTTTCTGGAAATGTCATCACATGGCCAAGAGCACAGTAGTGGGAGCAAAGACTTTTTAAAACATGAAGATATATGGTATTTCTAAGACACAGGTTTCCTTCTTTTCTGACAGATTTGGAGCTACCTGTACTTATTTACAAATAGTACATCTTGACTGGGCTACCACAGTGCTGTAGTGTTAATCCACTGGTAATACTGATAGGAAATACATCTCCAGGACTTAAGACATGGCCTGTATGTCACTTTCCAAACATATGAAGAATATTGCTGGATCTGTTTCCTGTGAAGTACTGACTTGATCCATCAGCTAGTTTGCTAAACAGTTTTCCCTTGGAATAGTGCATCTGTTTGAAATGGTAGGAATTCCATGACTTTGATTATATGGAAAAATGCAGAATGTGTCTGAGAGAGAAAGTCAGAATATTACAGTTGGTTTAAGGCAATAAAATTCCAGAGACAGAGCAATCCCCCATCAGAGATCTGGGTAAGATAGGCCTGCCTTTATTTTTAGGTAAAGCAGGTTGTGCATATTTATGCTTAACTTTAATTTTTTAAAGCTTTTGTGTGTATGTGTGTGTGTGTGTGTGTGTACAGTATGTTGTATTTCCTATTAGAGGAAACAATCCTTTGGTGGTTTTTCACAGTTCCCAAAGAAAGGAACAGCAGGTCCCAAATCCATCGGGATGTATGAAGTAAGCTAGTTTGCACACAAGCTACTGTAGCCTATGAAGCTGATTGTGGGATCCAGGACTTAAAGCCAGAATTGCAAACAGCAGAAGGTTGACAGTAACAAATACCTGAGCACCAGGATGTAGCTAGCTGTGAATGGCAAGAAGTGCCAACTATGACATAGGCTTATGCACCCTTGCATGCCCAGCAGCTCACTATTGACAGGTATATTAAAAACAGAAAAATATTTGCCGGCTTCAGCATTGTACAGCATCAATAATCCTAACACCTTTTCTGATTGTAAGGCTCACTTTGGTGTGCCTCAAAGAATTCCATTCAGTTTTCCTATAATATTTAAAATAACAGTCAAATATAGTTAACTGTATACAATAATTCACTAGGTTTTAGTCTAATCCAAGTAGGAAAGTGATAGTGTAGCTGACTGTGCAGGTCATGCTTTGCGATGGTGTTCAGTGTCTGATGGAGTCAGTACAGTGCGTGCAGTTTTTGTGGCAGAGTCTAGATATATTATGAAGGAAAGCTTCAGATATGCTCTGTCAGATCTTGTTCATTTTCTTATAACTTTGTGATAACATTTCTCATCCTGATGAGAAATCAGTTCTTCCGTTTATAACATCTGCATTTGTTTTATGCACCTTATGTATACCTCCTTTTTCAGCAGGTGAACTAGGAAAATAATGTATTATTAATGTACTTTGGACAGTTAAAACTGGTTTTAGTAATTCTAGTGTTAAAAATAGTTGTTAAACTCAACACTTTCAGGACAAATGATAAGTACTTTCATTTCACCACGTCATGCTTTTGTGTAGCCAACAGCCAATCTTTTCAGTTGTGCTTGGAAGGCTGAACCAGGGATTTTAGGTACACAGAGTTTATCAGTAATGGATGTTTTTATATTCTCTTTATTGTTACATCAACAACATCTGAAAACATAATTTTCTGTAAGTGTATCTCTTGGAGGGGAGGTTTTTTTCCCTCTATCCACTCTTTTTGTTTGATTTGATTACTGACCAGTTTCTCTGAGTACTAGTAAGAGAGTATAAAATTTTCCTCTTTAGTTCTCATTTGAATGTATTTATGTACACAGAGCACTATATGTGTTTCTGTTACACATGAATATGAATCTTTTTATGAATTTTCAAATAAAAAACTCCTCTGCTGGATACATTATCAGAAAGTTTCCATCACCAGGACTCTCTCTTTTTTCCCAAAGGAAACACAGTTGGTGTGATTGCTCATCACCTAAGCATTATCTGCTCCAAAGTAAGAATCAAGAGATTGTGAATCATAAAAAACAGAGCTGAAAGAGACTTCAACATGTCATCTAATTCCCTTTTCCCTGCTCTGTCTCTCTTCACTTAACTCTACAAATCTGTTTCTTCATTGATGTTTCTTTAATCTCTCAGTTGAGATTCCACAATCACCTGAGATTATCTATTCCAGTAGTGCTCTTCTACCTTGCCATTTCTGTTAGTTTTCCCTAATGTCTAACCTGAGTCTGTCTTGTTGCAATCAAGCTCCTTTACACCTTGTTTTATACCCCATGGATATCGAGAACAGATTAGTCCTATCTCTTTGCAACAGCCTTTCGTGAACTGCCAAACTCTGCACTGGGCTCTCCAGTGAACAGTCTCAAAGGCAGTGCTCTCTTGCGTTGACTTTCTGCTGTGAAGCAGATCTTCCCTGAGAGGGAAAGGAAAGGATTCCTCAGAGGCAGGATCTTACAGTCTAGTTTAGTGGTACAGAGACATAGTCCATCTCCTGCTGAAAAAAGGAACAACCTGCTATCACTTAATTTTTCCAATTTTCCAGGTCAAGAGCTCACTGCCTCAGCTAGTTATCTGACTGTCACTCTCACCCACCACAAAATATATATAGCTAAGAATGATGGTTTAAAAATTAAGATGCTGACTGAGTTACTGGGATGCCCAGATTCAGTTCTCTTTGTTTCTTATATGGCTTTGGATAAACCATGTTGCCCTAAACTCAGGAAGACATGTGGATTCTTAAGGTTTGTTTAAGGAAATATTTGAGTGCTTAATTTAAAAAGACTAATTCATGAAAACCGTCAATGACATCTAGCTTTTTGCTGTTACACCTTCATGGATGTCAGCATTTTTGCTTCTGCACAGGCTCAGATGGCCTGCTCCTTCGGGAGCTCCAGGCAGTGCTGGAGTAACTTTTCCTTCCCGGACTTCCTGGAATTCATGAACTGGTAGATGGCCCCTGTCTATGTCCCCTGAAAAACCCAATCTAATAAACATGCTCTGACTACATCTTGTCAGGGAGCAGCAAGGACAGGTTGCTTGCCAGGGCAAGGGAGGATGGCAGCTGAGCACAGTAACATGGCAGGCAGAAGCTGTGGCCTCACCGGCAAGGGGCAGCGCCGCAGTACCCAAACAGGAAGGGTAGAGCGGGTCCATTGACAGTAACCAGGGCTCAGCCAGCAGACCGGATCACCAGAGAAGTCCATAGTGATGAGGAAAGTCCAAGGTCAAGCCAGGAATTTGCATCGGTGGGTTAGAGTCTAGGGGTGGATGGCCAGAGGAGAGACTTGGCTGCAACACCGTAGAAGCATAGCTTAGGCAGGGGCTGGAGCTGAGATCCTCAGCTTAAAAGCAGCTTCCAGAAGTGTGGAGCCCCTGCTGAGGCTTCTTAGCATAACTGCTTGGAGGAGTCTCTGCTGAAGCTTCTTCTAGCATTTTCTTGAGGAGCACCAAGGCAGCGGAGGCTTCTCTTCCCTTACTGGAGCTCTGGCCTCGAGCCCAAAGAGCTGTGCGGCAGAATGGAGGGAGTGCGTCCTGGGCTCTGACGCATCTGTCCTAATTTGATGGTGTGGAGTTCAGCACATAATGCAGCATTTTGCAATCAAAGAAGTGGCAAAGCAGAGCTCACGTCACAACTGCAGCTTGGGCAATGAGCGTCGGTAGTGGTGCTGCATGGTGCAAACTAGTTTAATGCTGATAAAGTGAATGCGTTGCTGAAATCCTGAAACATGGGGGGTTCTATGGACTGATGTGTGAACTGTGGAAGTAGTGCTTTAGGACATGAATCTGTCTTGAGGATGGTTACGTGACTCTGATGAGGAAGCGCTTAGCGATATGGTGGTGCATTATAGTCTTTTAGTCATTTTTAGTCTCTTAAAATGGGTTGACATTTAGATTTAACTACTTTGCCCCCAATTCCTTACAAAATATTAAAAGATTAAAGAAAAGAAACTCTGCAGGAAACATTATGTAGCCCTTGTAATTTTTATTGTGGGGAAAGGCTGTAAGTTTTTTTTTTACAGCATCTTTCTATTTTTGCAGGGGATGGGGAGGGAGGCATTACCCTTGTCTTATATCATATGTGCTATTTTTGCCTGTATTCCTAAATAATATGTTAAAAAAATTATTATAATAAGGGATTTAAAATTCAAAAATTTTCCTTTACCTCTCCAAATATTAGAGATAACTCAAGTCTCAGCCATACAGATTGTGTGTAGTTGTCCCATTAGCTACATTATTCTCAATACACTTTGTAGGATTTCTATTACTGGCACACACATATACTAAAAAGAACATAGATAATTACAGTTTGAATATTATGGTCATGTATTTTCAATTCTGTATAATTCATACACAATGAATTCACACTTTGCACACTCTATTTATATGTAATCAATACGTGTCCTAAACAACCGTGTAGTCAGAAGAACAGTAATACAGAGGAAAAAAGAGTTCGAGATGAGGAAAGCATATTCAAGCTCGCATAAAGTTCTTTGTAACGCTTCCTTTATGAGTGGCAACTTTGAAGGTTGATTTGAGTCAAGTGAACAGCATGCCCCAGATAAAATTTTCCTGAACACCACCTGTGCAACTAAGCAAAGCTAGCAGTGACCCTGGCTATGTTACATGGGCAGTATTTTCTGCAGAATGCGTTGTTACCAGGCACAGACAATGATTTATTTCTAACTTCAGGCATAGAGGGTAGAGAGGATTGTTTTTTCACCTTCAGAAAACTTCCCACAATACCTCTCCCTGTTTCTCAGCGATCCACCACCGTGTAGATAGTGATGCATTACACCGTCTGGCCCTGATGCTCATGTCCATTTCAGAAGTGAGCTATGATTTAGGAAGAAAGGCAGGTGCTCAACTTTCTTAGAACAGATTATGTCTGCTTTCATAGGATTTATAGCAAAATGGAATAGCCTCATTGCAGGGAACAACTGCTGAACACATGCTTTAAATCGAATCAGGATTGAGGAGGTTTATTGATTTATTAACAACGTGTAATTAACTGGCAGTCAGTGAACTATACTCGAGGATCAATGTCAGCAATACAACAGATAAACCACAGTATGAGACACCTAGAGACTGTAAACATATTCTTACAATTTGCTAAACACCCAGGAAGTTCTCACCTCACTTCACACAGCTGGATGCATGCAACCCACAGGCCCGGGCAGCGTGGGTTACAAGCACCCCCTCCCCTGTGCGTGCCAGTTCCTATATTTACACGCACCTGTGTGCCTGCGCTGCTCCCTGCAATCCGCTCCTCAACACGCTGGTGAGAACCCACCCCCGGAGCCCCTCCTTGTTGCACCCCGTGCTGTCAGCCCCCTCGCTGGAGGGCAGGGTGCGGATGCCATTCGACGGGGACGATGCTCTGTCAGGCCTGGGTGGACGTTGCAGTGGCAGCTCCTGGGAAAACCAAACCCCATTTGGCAGCTGCCGATACCAAGGTCTCCGGCCAGTCAGAAATTTTCGTGCTATTTTTATACTTCCTTCCAAACTCACTCCTCCCTTTACCCTCTTGGTAAGCCTTGGCTACTGTTTAATCCAGCTGGTGGTCACAATAAGCAAAATGTCACTCTTCATTTCCTTTTAGCATTATCAGGTTTGGGGCAAACACCCTCTCAGCAGAGGCGGTTTTGGAAAATCTATTCACACACACCGGCTACACTCACATTCCTCTCACATCACTTGCTGTTATCCAGGTCATGTTAACAAGAGCAGACTGTACAGATTCCCCCATACCATTTCCTAAAAATGTTGGTGCAAAACTGCTTTATTTCACAGAAATAAATCTAGGGGAAAAAGTGTAGAATCATACAGTGGCCAAATAAGCACTATAAAAATACAGGACTGGCAAATATGGATTGAAAGACATACAGTAATCATTCCCTGATTTTAATACTGGCCTCTTGGCTATGGAATATAACACTTCCTACAGTGGGTTTGTTTATTAATACCTTCCCATGGTTTCAAAGTATGTCTACAACTGAATACATCTTCAGCTTGATGCATGTTTGATTTAATGAGCTCTTGGATTTTGGTCTTTTTGAATGCTGAAGGTAGATTTTCTCCCCCACAGTATGTGATTGTAGCCATGAGAATAAATCCTATAGTTCTTCATGCAAGAATGTCCCATGATGAATGAGGACATGTAAGAATCATGAGGCTGTAGCAGTGCAAGCATTCAAATAAACAGATCTTTCTAAGTATATTTTTCTTTGCTATTACATTAATCCAGCCTGGTTACTGGCTACGTCTTTATGGAATCTAAGCAGTGTAATTTACTGATGAGTTATGAATGGTTGAGTTACTCTATTCCACTAAATGTTCCCATTTCAGGCTTCAGGTTTCACTGTGCTGTCTTGTCAAGGCTAGTGACCACATGTATCACCATACTGCTGAAAGATTCTGTGTTTCCTCTTAATGAATACTTTGGACAAAACCCAAAAGATGGTAAAATTACAACCTACCTAATGATCAGTACTAGGGTTTCTCCTGTGATTCCTATAAGTTAGCCCAATAAGTTAAAATATTAGAGCATAGTTAACGCAGAGACTGTCACTTGAAATAAAGAATAGGGAGCTATGCAGTTTTTGCATTAGAATATTTCAGTGTGCTGCGCAGAAGTAAAAGGTAACATTGAAATTTCTCCTTAGGCATCCTTCTTAGTATCAACTTAATTGAAATCACAAAGGACATTTAGAGCTTTTACTGGACTCTTAATTAACCCGTCATGGTAATGAACATAATTATTGTGCCTTTTTTTTTTAACCTGCAGCAAACTGTCTCACGTTATTCATCTGTATTAGTAGCATGTACAGTACTATATCAGCAGGGGTGGGGAAAGAAAAATGTGTAGTCACTTTCTTCAAATTCAGATACAGATGCTTATTATTATTTTTGTATAATTTCTTAAATTTACAATTAGCATATTATGGTTGGATGTTATAGTCTTTATTTTGCTTAGAAAGAAAATCATGCTTTTTTCCAAAAAGAGATCTGCTGGCATGCACAGAGTCTGGATTTTCAGTTTTCCTGGTTTATGTTCTGTTGACTTTAGATTGTGCACTCTTTATGGCAGAGACTGTCTATTTCCTTTAATGTTTATACAGTGCTTCACATAATGAGAATCCAGTCCTGACTGGAGGCATCTTGGGAAAGTACCATTCTTGAAGGGTTATATATTTTATGACATACCATTTCCCATAGGAAAATGGTAAGGTTTGAGATAAGCAGAATTAATACAAATTGTTTGCTTAATAAAGACAAGAGAAATACATTTCCAAGGATATCTTACCTTCATGACTGTGGATTTGAAAAATGAATAATAGATGTAAGGTAGGCCCTTTTTATTGCCTACCTAATACCTCCAACATAAAACCGTAATTGAGCATAAAAACATAAATTCTCCTAGCACAAAACATTTCTTATTAAGATAAAGCTGTCAGTATGATGATACAAGCAATAACCTTGGATTACAAGAATGTGGGCTAGAAATCTTTATAAGTAATCTCACAAAAGTCCTCTCTTATTGACTTATATTTTAAGAATCAATTGCTTCAGATTTTCATTGGATTGAGAAAATGGTTGAGAAAGCCAGAATAAAATGTATATAAAATACTGATATTCTTATTTCTGCTTTCTCAAAACTTCAATCATGCAGTTTTAGCAGAGGAATGACTACTATGATTTGCCTTTTTTTTTTTTTTTCATATCACTCATGTGCATCCAAGTGCACCTGAAAAGAAGCCAAAAAAGAGAAAAAATAGGGCTTAGCCCAACTGCAGATTCACATCTGAAATTCTGCATTTGTAAATACAGTACTCTTTACTGTCTCTGCAGTCTGCATTGTAATTTACAATTTACGGTATTAACACCATGCATTTAAAAGTAAATATCTGGTGCCATCATCATATATTCATCATTTATTTTTCTGAATGAAACCAGAGCTGGTTCACTGTTTTTTATATATCGTATTTTACAGATATATGAGGGGAATAATGTGCATATTAAGAGGCTATTGGTTGAAAAAAAGGTGGATTCAAGGTCTGCCTCTCCTGGTGCTTGAAGTTCTACATAATGACAGTCTGATAAGTCCTATATAACATAGCAAGAATAGAGACGCTGTCTTTGTTGACCCATATATTTGTGTTACTCTATATGTGCTTATGTTTTTATTGCCCACTTCTTGAAAGCAAAAACAGAATTGGCTTTTCACAAAATAGCAACAACTTTAGTAATTATAGTGTAAAAACAGAAAAGGAATACTTTAAAGTTTCAAATTTTTACTGAAACATTTCAATTAATCTATGATTTTATGAAAGTTGAATTTTTAAGCACCTAAATTTATAGCTGGATTTGATTTGAAAGTGTCCCTTAGTGAAATGGAAGTCATTAGTGAGAATGTATGTAATGCAATTAAAATCAAAGAAGGATTGCAGCACTTCTAATTGGAAAGATTCAGTTTGTGTTAGAGACAATATATTTGGACTCTCAATCTTTTTTGTGGTGAGTTTTTTTAGTTGGTTGAACATATTTTGTCATATATGTATATCTGATTAATGTAATCTAGTAAGAAAAATATATATCCTAATCATTCAGACATGATAAAAGATAATTCTACATTTTCTTTTGACCTACAGTTTGTACATGTAGACAGTAAGACTTAAATTAGTACGTCTTTTTTGTTAAAAGCATATTCTCCAAAATTGGTTCAGTCAGGTTAAATCCTCTGTCTTTCAATATTCTTGGCAGCAAATAAGCTTCCTCAAGGCTGTCCCTCAAGTGCACTTCATCCTTGTTCTAAAGGAATCACGTTACAGAACAAGGAAGCACAGCTCCAAACCTATAGAATCTTTGGGTCCTCTGTATGCCAAATTTTCACTAATGCTAGCTAGATCTATTGCTCTTGAGGTAAGCATATAAATGCTTATTATGAAGAGGGCTGTCATTTTATGTGTCTTATCTATATGAAAATACAAAATAGTAGTAGCTCATTTCGTTAAAAGGGATCCTGCTGCAAGTAACAAGACTGAATAAAACTACTCATTTTGTTCTCAGTGTCATATAGAAATAATCTGATAGGCAAGTGGATGCAGTATTCTACATGTGTAGTGTTGGTTTTCCAAACGTCACTATTGCAATTTTGTACTCAAAACACAAGTCACGTTTAATCAAAAAATAATGCTTGAACCTTGCTTCAGAAATATTGTAAAAAAACCTATAGAAAATAGGTTTCCCCCTGTAAGAAGTTTGAATTTCCCTTTTGTGTAAAACAGTAGGAACTTTATTTAAGAAAATAGAAAACTCTATCTGTAGATACAGTTTTCAACAAACTTAGGCATAGACCAAATATCAGGACATTTCTTTGCTCCTTTTGCATGTTTAACCTAACAGTGGCTGTGAGCAAATAAACAGGGTACCATGGGAAAGTCCTGTGACCCACTGAAAAAAAAATCATCATGTGATGCAATTCCAAATCAAAACAAAAGTGCTGCAGTCTGGGACATTTTCTTCCACTTCTAATCCATGTTTTTGGGTGGGGTTTTTTTCTGTGATTTGATAGTTTTTGTGTGAGGTTGCCCTGAGGCCGTTGCCTCTACTTTTTAATCTCAGAGTTCTCTGACTTGAAGTCATGTAGCTGTGGCCATTATGTTCCAGTGCTTTCCCTGTTGCAGCTTTTATGGCTCATCTCAATATACTGAATTCATATATACAGAATTAATTAGCTTGAAGGTATCAATAGTTTAATTCCCCATCCAGCAATTCTGTGCTAGTAGCAATTTAAATCTAGGTAGGAAAAAGTTCTGTGTTACTTTGTAGGGAAGGACTTGTAATAGGTGATGAATGGATAATTAGACTGCAGGTTCTTCTGGATAGCAACTGTTCCTTACATTTGTGTTTGTTTAATGTTAAACACAACAGGTCCCTGTTCGTGCAACAAAATTAATGGAGTTCAACTAAAATCCTCTTAAACCCTGTATTTATTATAGTCAGTGGTCATCTTGCTGCAGATGGCAGTGATTACAAGAATAAATCTCTGCTCATAAGCACAAGCCACTAATGTTTATGAAAGATTCTATAACAAGTGTTTATTGTTTTCTTTAAATATATATGTGGCTAATGAAAGAGAAACAAAGTGAAGAGAAACAAAATTCTGACAGGATGGGTGGTCACTAAGATGATAGTACTGAAGTTTCTCACAGTCTCATCATCATTTATTGCATTTACTTTCTTAAATAGAAATGACCTTTCCAAAAACAGTTAAAAGAAAGATTGCCCTAGATTTTTCTACCGGTGTGTCACTGAATGTTTACATTATAAACTGAAAATAGTTTGCTAAGTAGTCAGAATTTAAGAGCAATTTAGATTAAACATTTTCATGCTCATTTGTGCAATGCCTCTGGTATTTTAGCAGTATAAAAAGATTTCCCTTGCTTCAAACCATTGGATCAGGGTGATTTTGACATCCTTAATCTCTCTTTAAGAGCATTAGAATTTTTTATTTAAAAAACTGAGTGGTAAAAGGTAGAAAGAAGTAATTTTCTAGAAATAGTGCTTTTTAAAAAGTTGTGTCAGCAAACACTGTGGATAAAAGAAAAGACTGAATTCTAAGCTAATGGTGCCAAAGATAGTACAGACGTATAGAGTTTGCAAGGTCTAAGGATATGATTTTGAATAAAAGGTATAGCCTTGAGCTGACTAGTCTACATGCTCATGTATGTGTAAGGAATTCAGCCTCAAGCTAAGAATCCTCATTTCAAGGGAAGATGATTCCAGAAGAAATAGTCTTTAGGGATCTGCAGCGTTTTAACTCACAACTAAACCCACAATCCCTCCGTTAGTAGTATTGCCTATTCCTGGTGCAAGAATACTGCTACCAGTGTGGGAATTGTTCTTCAGTTGTGTGACTTTTTAGGCCAGTGACTCATATGTTAATGAGTTAATTATTAATACGTGTGCCATTGAATAAATGAATGATCCTTTTGGAATTTTAGGAGGAGTTAAAGGTGCTTTCAGTTCCACCATAAAGCTATTGGTAGCACTCAGGAGCACACTAGATTATGCTTTAGTGATGATGAGAGAGAAAATCAGTTTATAAAATCTTCAAACGCTGACATTAGTGAGGGGAGAAGGTATACTAGTTACATAGCTATAGTAGACCAGTTCTACAAGGTGATCTGGATGGTACATTAACATTGGCTAATCTAACCAGGATCTGCTCAAATAAAAATTAATGCAAGGTCATACGTCCATGAAACAAAGATTGTGCCATTTTTACAGGATGGTCATTTGGAAAGCAGTCAAAGAACGTAGGGGTCATAAAGGATGCTGTTCAACTGAACATGAGCTCCAGTGTGATGTGCTGGCTAATAGAGCAAATGTAATTCCTGTACACAATCAGAGGACCGTCAGTTGAAATTGCACCTGTATATGACATTTATGAGAGCATTACTGGGATGCTATGTCCATTTCTGATGTCCATATTTTGAGAAGAATGTTGCTAATTTGGAAAGAGCTTCAAGAGCAATATAAGATCTAGGAAACAAATCAGATTATTTTGTCAAAAAGACAGTTGCAAAGTTACTTGAACATAGTCTGCAAGTACTAACATGGAAAGAAGTTACCTTGTTACAGAGGGTTTTTAAATCTAACAAGCATACAGGACGCAATGCACAGAGACTAAGGCTAGACATATTCAAGGTAGACAAAATGAGGCCAAAACTAAGGTGCGTATTTTTATAATGAGGTTAACAAACCAGTTTTGCAGCTTATTTAGAGGTATGACGAGTTCTCAAATACGTAGAAACTGGCTGTCTTTCTGATACTTGTGTTGTGCCTCAATCTAAAGTTATTAGGCGTGCATAGAAATAATTTGGTAAAATTGTATTGCTTATGTTACACAAAAGGAGGCAACACATAAATAATATTTCCATGCCCTAAATCTATAAGTAAAATTCTGGCAGCGTGGAACATAGTGAGGCCAGGATTTTACCTATGAATCATGGACAAAAACTTCCATGATAGGCCTATGAGAAAATCAAGATACTCTCCAAAGGTTTGTCGGTCCTGCCACTGCAGTGCTACACGGATATACCAATCTTGCTATCATATGTGAAGTAGCAGAGGTAACTACACCTGAGAATATTAAACTACGCCATATGAGCAGCCTGCTGAAGTAAGTAGGTAGGACATTCCCATATAAATTGTGCAGCATGTATATGTCTTTAAACGTGATGCTAATAAAAACATCATATTTAACACTCCAATATCTTCCAGACACCAAAATGAGATGATGATGACATTTTCATCTATACTGGAATAGCTCATTGGATAAATTGTAGGATCTCATTGCCTTTCTGTGACTAATTACTGCATGAATTCTGGCTGTACCTGCATAGTAAGCTACCAGTTTATAGCAGAATCTTCTACTATCCCCTAAATACTGTAAAAATTCATCTTCTGTTGTTTCAAATTTCTAGATCATCCAGCTCTTCTTTAATCCTATGCTGTACTGATGATGCCTTTCAACTTTGGAAAGTACAAATTAAGAAATTTAAATATCTATAAAGTCAAAGAGTTAAAGAGTTATTAATCCCAAAGCCAATCCTTATGGAACTCTAATAATAAAATTATTCTAGCATAACTCATTGTTTTCTCCTTTTTAGCTTTTAAGATCTTATAGTTTAGAGTGATACAAGTTGTACGCTTTTATTGCCATGTGTTAGTTCCACTGAACTCCAGACCAGTTAAATGTTCATTTTCCAATCTTAAAAGAAAAAAGAAACAAAAACTATTTAATAGAAAGATATAAGTTTAGCTTGGCACAGAGCTCTACAACTTTGTAAACTTACATTGCCTTTTATCTCATTTTTCATTTACCTTTATGGGTATAATTATGCTTCCCTTCAAAATTTCTTCTAAGGCCTTTCATCTATTAATGTAAGATTAATGGGGCCATAATTGCCAAGATCACTTTTATCAGTTTCTTAAATATACACATGGCACTTGCTGCTCTCCAGTTATATGCTCTTTCCTGGTTTTGTTAGCTTTATTAGCAACTTGTTCTTGAATTTATGTTTCCATGTTCTAATTTTTCAGAGTTTGGAGTTGATCCAGTCACACTGGGATATTAAACTCTTTGGATGGTGTTTCATGCTGAATATGTTGTATTCGGTATGCTCATTTCCATTAGGCTTCTATGTTTGCTTGCATGGTTTTGATTATTATTTTTACTGACCTATCAGATAATATAATCCAGAAGACCAAAGGAAAGGCTTGTTCATTATAAAGAATGCTGGTAAATGCTCACCTAGCATACGGGTATCGTTCTGATCATTCATTTTCAAGAAAGACTAATGGAAAATGAAGCAAGAAAAAAAAGCCTTTTTGGCATTTCTGGGCTGCTAACTAATACTGAAGCAGATCCAGTTCAACTGTCTAGCAACTTTGGGAAGATTCTAATACCTAAGTTAAGATGTATTTATTTAGGTTCCTGCGGGAGTGCTTTGCTGTCTCTACTCCCATTCGTATCACCAGACATCCAGTCTTTACAGACAGTGCAGTGTCAAGGGTTCAGAGGAGCAGAGGAGATAGTGACTTTTGCCCCAAAAGTGGGCACCTCGGACATGATTCTGTTTCCCGCACACTCTCATGTTGTGCCATTCAACATCCTCTCGTTTCTTACCTGGCCTCCAGGTGTCACCCCCTGGTGAAGTGAGTGGTCTCCCATGTGTTCTGTGCCCTACCTGCAACCCCATGTGCAAGTCTTGGATATCATGGTGCATCTCAAATGAGACACAGGGTACCTACTCTAAAGGAAAGGAAGTTAATTTCAATGAGTAACATTACTGTACATTGGAGCATATGCCATGATACTAGGAGATGTCTGTCTCTAGCCTATCTGCAGTCTACAGACTTTATGGCTTATGCACCTCACTTCTTTAAGGGTCTCCAAAAGTAGTACATATGCCTGACGGCATCTCTGACGTGGTAGCAAAAGTTAGGTTACTTCTTAAGCTTCCCTAGCTATTGTTGAGAACTCAACAAAGTCTACCATAGATATAAGATACTAAGCTGTCTAAAGAGCAAAAAGAAGGGAAGGACAGGGTTAAATGTAGTTCCTTATGTCTGGAGAAGGAAAGTGTGAAAGGGAAGACCAGACTAATATTTTCAGCATGCTTTTTTTAGTAGCTGTATGCTTTACATATTAGACACATTAATTCATTCTCACTATTTTTACTTCCCCAATAATTGATTAATTCCATAATTGATTCATTGCATATGTACTTATTGACATAAATGGTTTGCTCCATTACTGATTATCTGTGTTATTGATTCATAATACTTTATTTCTCTCCCTATTTACTTCATACAGTACTTGATTCATCATATAATTACTTCACAGCATAATTGAATCGTTGCACTATCGAGCGATTCCACAGTAATTGCTTTCAAGATAATTGATTACTTGTCAGTGTGACCAATCATAACTCACCTGTCATTCTTTATAGTCCACTTTGTATTTCCTCTTTCCTCCTTCTCAAAACTGTCCTTTCGTTCTCCTCTTTCTGTGGTTCCCATTAACTCTACATATCCTTCTTTTCAGTAACCGTGAATTAGTTCTCTGTCTCTTTCCCATTTGGTTAGTTATCTCCCTGAGCATGTACTTGATTTCCTGTTTTCCCACTCCAGCTATGTCCCCTTCAGCCTGACATTTGCTCTTTCCAGCTTCCTGATTGCAGCAGAATGCTAGAATCTCAAAAGGAACAGTCTTGGTCATTCCTCAGAGCCTCCAAGTCATTTTTCTTAACCTCCATCTGGTTTTGATTTTGTTAATCGTATTAGCTTGGTGAAACATCTTACTGTGCGTTAGCTTTAAGGCCCCTGAGGCCTTCTGTTTTTCTTGCAGTCGCTTCTTTGCTAGTTTGCTTTATGTTCTCACTTCCATTTCTAGTCATACAAGAGTCCATCAGTACCTCTTTCTTCCATTTGCACTTTGTGTTTTGGTGATGATATCCATTTCTGATTTCAAATGCCAACTTTCTACTTGCCATTAAGTCTGCCATTTTGCCCTGATCTGTTTGCCTCTGTATGTTCTTAAATTGCACTGGTTTTACGCGGCTTGTGAAGGTTTCTTTTTTTAGTTTAAATGTGGCCAAAATTGAAACTGGTTCAAGTGATAAGCTACAAAGGCAATGATAAAAACATCAAACCTGATTACACTAGATCACAGCAAGGTCAATCTATATCAGAATCTTATCTCCGATGGTAGTGTGTAGCAGCTAATAAGGAAAAGAGTATAACAAGAAAGGTGCAGAGTGATACTTTTGCCGATTTCCCCTCCCCTATTTCAGCAATCCTGTATTTACAGACTTCCATGAGATGCAAGGTAGCCCCCCATCTCTGAAATTGTCTCTTACAGTGTGAAAAGTTAGTCAGTTTAATTGCTCCCTCTATAGATGCCAAACTAAACATCTGATTATTCTTATCACAATTTTCAGTGGGTTTTCTTACTTTACTTTATGAAATGCAGAAATTAAGATTTTATGCAGCTGCTCAAATCATGAAAGAATGCTACGACACAGTAGCAAAATGAAGGGTTTTGTTGTGTTCTTTATACCCTTTTTAATAAATCTTACATTTAATTTGCTTTTTTAACTACCATTAGTTTGATGTTTCCAAATAACTACGTATGTTCTCTGTCCTCAGGGATAAGATCTACTTTAGAGCCCATCATTCACATTTATACATGTATTTTCCAGGTGTGTTACATACTTTATTAACACCTTATCAACTAATCTCTCAATATTGTGATTTTGGTAGATTGGTTTTAGTTTTATATCAGAAAATTTTATGTCATAAACAAACTTTTTCATCTTACCTTTCAACTCTTTTCCTGTTCATTTATGACTATCATGAACAACCAAGGTTCCAGCACAAACTACTGTGGGATTGTACCAGTAATCTCTATGCATTATGAAAACTGATTATTCATGTCCTTTGCTTCTTATTTTTAAATCAGTCAATAATCCATGGAAAAGCATTTCTCTTTATCATACGTTTAGTTTCTTTAAGAGTCTTTTATAATGGATAATGCGAAAAGTTCTGTTAATCCAAATGCATGGTTTTCACCAGATTACTCTTCTTTCTCATGGTCATCCTTTCCATCAGTGAAAGATATCTTTGTAATACTTCCTTCCCCCAAAACTGTATAGACACTTATTCATTGTACCAGGAGACTTGTAATTCCCTTATGTTCTCCTGTTCCCTCATATTCTGCCACTGATAGAAATTCATGGATACGTTTGCCCTGAGCCTGACCTGAATTTTGGCTTGTATCTGGTAGTTGGTAGGCCTGCAATTATATATGTAAACTTCTTCAGAAGTCTTGGATGAGCACGGCCAGTTATGGTTATGTCTTAGTATTTTCTCACTCATATTTTCCATTGATACTTCAGTTTGATAAAGTTCCTTGGATTTCTCTTCTCCAAAGATAGATCTACTTAAGCTTTTGCATAATGGACATGGGGTGCAAATTACCCTAAGATCTGGGCTTTCTTCTGTAATAGCTGTATATTTCCTGAGAGGTTCTGTTATGCTTTTATTACCCTATGACTGTACAGACTTTATAGCAGGTTTCTTGCCTAAGATGTATTTGAAAGAAAGTTTTACTGAATTTTGTATCTCTTGCAAGTTGTTTCTCAAAATCTTGTTGGGCTGCATTTGTAGCTTTAGATACAACTTAACAGAGCACATTCTTTAATGTTTTCAGCACGTGAACAAACATCCATGTTATAAAGGTATGTTATTAATTCAAATAACCTTCTATTTTGCCACTTAACTTTTCTGACTCTTTAAAATATGATTAAAGATTTTGTGAGAACTGGTATACATTTACTCTGAGCTTGAGTCTTTAAACATTTACTCCTCTGATGCCAGTGTTTCACCCTTTTAGCTTCTCCTTTTAATTTTCTTTAAAAAAATCTTCATTTTTCTATAGTCCTTTGGACTTCTTATGTTTGGTACGTAATAGTAAAGGGTTGGTTTTGTTTAATTTTAGGGCATTATGATCACAGTTTGTATTTCAGCCAGGAGGAGTCCTGTGCATTCAGGGTTAGAAATGGTCACTAAAGATATCTAAAAATTTAGGCATCACAGTCCTCCCTGATATGAGACTATATTCACTAAGAGGATTGTCCCATTAATGTGTGTTTTGTGCTCTTGCATCTCAATGACCGTTTTTTACAAATTCAATCACTGTTATGTTAGTCAGATGACTAACATAATGATAGAGTAGTCCTCAAACTATATTCTTCCTTGTTTAGCCACTCAGTTTCAACCTGTAGAAATTCTGTGGTGCATGTTCATTCAATTAATGTCATTAGTCTCAAGACTTTCTTGAACATTCATTAACAATTCTTCACAGGTGCATCTTGCGGTCTATTTTAATATAACTCATTCCTGGGTATTACAAGTCTCCTGCTGACTACCTTCTTTCAGTTGTGCCAGACATGCCTGTTCAGTTAATATTGTCAATTAGAGCCAAGCATTCCATTTTATTTCTTTATCTTTTTGGTGTCTGAGTAGAAACACACTGATTTTTGATCTTGGTCAGCTCAGATGTTTTAATTGGTATTTAAACTGAACTTTAGTTGGTGAGATTGCTCTTCACTATTTAATGCCTGAATGTTATTAGGTTTTCTGTCTTCTCTTTTCTTGAAGATGTTTTATTGCCCTCTGCCCTGAAAGATGTGTCATTCCAAACTTGGCTCTTCTCTACCAGTCTGTGTTCCCCTTATGTCACTCTTCTCTCCCCTGGTATACTTAAGTGCCGACAATTCAGCTTCCTTTTTGGTTCAGCTGAAGTCCATCCTTTCCATACCTGCTCTTTATATTCTGGAAGTTCTCCAATTCATAATAATTATAAACCTGCATCAGTTACTCCGTTGTGCATTCTGTCCTCAAGCAGGTAGGCATCTCAGAAAATGCTACCATGATCTCTAGTCTCTTAGAGAACAGCTTAAATTTTCCCTCTGTCCTTTTTCTGCTGTAAGAGATGGTCTATGTTTCATTGCTTTCATCTCGAGCAGTCAAGTCACAGGCATTATATACCCAACTATGCATTCAGTAGCCTTTTTCTGTTATGCGAGATCCCAGCTTCCCAGAGGGGTATGCTAGATGCAGGATGTCATGGAGCAATCATTTAAGGGGAAAGTCCCATTGATTGGTTTGGTTCCCCTTTTCAGCTAAGTGCACTTCTACTTCAAGGTATTTTTTCATCTCATCAACACAGAGCCTATGAAGGGTCTGCAGTGTAGTCTTGGGAGCTTTTTACAGACTGAACCAGAGTTAATTCTTTCTTCAAGACAGTTGCTTTCTCTAATAGTTTTTGTTTTATAGGAGAAGTTGTCATATGCTTGCAAGGATATATTCTAATATTTTTAGCAAGAAAACTAGAGGAAAGAAGATACTGCATTAAACAGAAGCACAGTATTTCTAGCAGAGAAAAGAGGTAGTCAACAACAAAGGTACTGAAATGCTCAAATAACTTCACCCATATAAGAAAGTGCAGGTTCAAAACCACTAGAAACACAAAGAATATTTGGAATCATGCTTCAGATTTGGCCATGTAACATTTGTTTGACTTAGTCCAATCCTGGAGGATAGATCAATAGATACATTTACATATCTATTAATCTGAAATCTTTTAGGTCAAAGTCAGGCCTTTATAAACATGAAAGAATTTCTATCTTTAAGTAAAGTTCTTCTCGTAAGCATTTGTTAAGGAACTTCAGAGGAAGACAGAGTATTGAGGAGGGAAAGGCAGAGGAGTGCAGTGAAGTAATTTATTTTAATTGTGTGTGGAGGCAGATTGCTTCTTTCCAGTTAGAATTTTTTTAACTTGTTTTCAGCAAGCGGCACCACTGGTTTAGTAATGATGAATTTATATTTATTTAACACACTTCATCTAAATAAATCCCAAAAGGATTTAATAAATTTACTAAGAGTTATAACTAATTGTAGATAGTTTTAAAAAAAAAAGTGTTTAAGCCAGCATTGAATTTTAGTTACCCATAAGGTGAGCAATAAAACCAAACAAATAAGTAGCTTAGGTGAGTATGATGTAAGCATATCTGTCTTTGAAAAATGTGCCAGAGAACATCTGTACTTCCTAATCCTGTTGGTTTGGTGTGTTTCACATCAGTGCTGTAGAAGCCAAATAGTCCTTTTTGGTGAAAAGATCATGTCCATTTTGTACGCTGGGGGTGAAAAGATCACGTCCATTTTGTACGCTGGGGTTGAATGCCAGTGGGAGTAGCCTGTACTCTGGTCCGCGTTCTTCAGAGACCAGCTGTGCACTTGTGTGAGGTCAGATTGATCATGGGACAGTAACACTAAGGCTAAACGAGGGCTGCACTTTCAAAACAGTATCACCCTCAAGAGTACCAGTGCAGGTTCATTGTTGAGCATGTAACAAACTTTAATCAGATAAGTCATCTCATTTTGTAACCCTCTTACTGCTTAAAAAAAAAAAAAAAAAGAAAAGATGGTCCAGTGACTAAAGCTGTGAACTGGGACCCAGAAGTTCTGTGTTCACACTGAGTTCAGATAGGCTTCCTGAAGGACCATTTATAATTCATGGATTTTGTCCTATGCTTCCATTCTTTCTCTGCTACATGGAGTTGGCATTTATACGATGAGAAAATCATTGTGGTTTTGTGGGAATAAAGACTGCTGAAGGCTAAGGGCTATACTTAAAAAGCAGACTATGCTGGAATGAAACAAAGAGGGATATTACTAGGAAAAATATAACCCTGCACATTTAATTTGTTGTTGGAATACCATCTAGTACATCCCATCTAACAGTAAAATGCTTACATTAACATTGGAGGTTTTTTCATGAGAAAGTCTGTAGAAAGGTTAGAAAGGTCAACAAGTGTCATCAACTTGTTTTACTGATGTGCTAGTAATTGTAGCTTGCTAGAGGATTATCCTTCTGCTGAAACTTATGCTTTGTAAGCATCTTATACCTTATATTGAATAGTAAGAAAGTAGCATCAAATTAATTTAGACATTTTGATTACTAAAGTTGTTTTTTAGCCTGGGATGATATCTCTCTAAGTAGACTGGAGCTAGAGACTGATCATACATGCAGGAGATCCAAGCCCACATTGGTTAGCATGTGCATACGATGCATTCGGTGAGGTGTGATTAATCCATACATTGTGTTTTATACATTGGGGAATTAAGATGAATGAGACCCTATTGCAATGTTGTCCTGGTTTCAGCTGGGATAGAGTTAATTGTCTTCCTAGTAGCTGGTACAGTGCTATGTTTTTGAGTTAGGTATGAGAAGAATGTTGATAACACTGATGTTTTCAGCTGTTGTTAAGTAAATGTTTAGACTAAAGTCAAGGATTTTTCAGCTTCTCATGCCCAGCCAGCGAGAAAGCTGGAGGGGCACAAGAAGTTGGGGGGGGGACACAGCCAAGGCAGCTGACCCAAAGTGGCCAATGGGGTATTCCAGACCATGGGACGTCACATCTAGTATAGGAACTGGGGGGAGTGGGGGTGGGGGATCGATTCTAGGGGACTAACTGGGTGTCAGTCGGTGGGTGGTGAGCAACTGCACTGTGCATCACTTGCATATTCCCATCCTATTATTATTACTATTGTCATTTTATTAGTGTTACTATTATCATTATTAGTTTCTTCTTTTCTGTTCCATTAAAATGTTCCTATCTCAACCCACAAGTTTTACTTCTTTTCCCAATTTTCTCTCCCATCCCACTGAGCGGGGGGGAAATGAGTGAGCAGCTGTGTGGTGCTTAGTTGCTGGCTGGGGTTAAACCACAACAAATGTTCACAAAGCTAATTGCTATAATGTGTGACATAATCTGCAGATGTGTTCTATAAATAATTCCTAACGTTTTTTTCAAATATCGCTTCCCTGTGTGGAGGATGTATGAGATATGTTTGTGGCCAGCCTTAATGGGTTAATAGACATGAATCAGATGGGGAAATAGTATGCAATATTTCAGGAAATGCTTACCAAGGGTAGGATTGATCTAAACCCAGTTTTGTCAAATTGAAAAGATTGAGTCACTTTGACAGAGTCATTTATCCTACCAGTTTATCTCCATTGACTACAGATGTAGCCTGGGTGACTGTTATGTAGCCTCTTGTGTCTGTGATAGTTTAAATGCATCAAATACTCTCATGGATAAATGATTAAAGTTTTACATGGCTAAAACTAATCAACTACTTAGGACCTCATCAGCTGTCACTTTTGCCAATAACCTTTCCACTGCTAATACAATTTGCTGTAATGTGTACCTACTACCCTTTTTAGGTGGTCCAAGGTCATCAAAATAGATTCATCATTGTCAACTTCCATGTAACTTCCAAGACTGCAGTTTTTATTTCAGACCTGAGGAAGAACATCTGTGCCTTCAAGCCTGTCTCCTCTTTATCTGTCTATAGCAGCCTATAGGCATCTTGTCTCCTTAAAACTGTCACGATCACATCTTTGGACTATCTCGGTACAACAGCATTGCTGTTACACAAGGCAAACCTATTCATTTAGATTCCTTCTATAGCTAGGGGGACAGATGCTCTGCAGGTGCTAAACTCTCTGTTGATCTGAGAGGGAATCTAGAGAACTAATTTAGGTTAGGTGTTTTACTTTTATAAAGGTAAAGTGATAAAAATCCAGTAACAAAATACTATACAATTTAGTACTAAACTTGGTTTCTATACCATTCAAGCATAGTAATTTTCAAGACAATATGAGCATGCATGTTGATTTTTAGAGCGCTCAGAAAACATCTGTTAAATTAGAACCTCATCTCAGTTTAACTGTGGTGTCACTCCACTAATTCAAACTCATAAAATATGCAGTGTTTACCTGCAAGAGTCATCTCATGTAAAAAAAAAATAATCAGCTACATCCTGTATGTACACACTAGTCATCTGAAAATACATATTATTTGTCAGGTCAGGTGTTAGTTACACGTACTCCTTTTTTTATTGTATGCATTATTTATAAGAAAAAACTTAGGAGCTTGGCTATTGGGTAAATTTATATTGTCACATGCATGATAATTTTTAAAACCTACATTATTTACTGGATAGACCTGCTAGACTGCTCCACTGAATAAATAGAAATCTTGGCACAGTCAACAATTTTGCAAATACCTGTTATTTACATAATCCTTTTCACAGAAGTATGCACAATATTTTCAAGATCTGTTTGTGAATAATGTTAATTAGAAAGGCAATTTATCTTCTAATGGACCCTAAAAGTGATTATGGTCTCCTCAGCTGTTCTTTCTTTGTTTACAGATTGTGGCTCAAGAGATTTTGGGGAGTATCTTTTTTGTCAGTGTAGGTGGAGTACTATAAGTCCATGCATGTTGTTTTCTAGGGTGTTAAATCATGTTTCCTGCACTTCAAAGATATGTATTACATTAGTTTCAGTATCAAAGAACCTTTGATTTACATATGTTGTGAAAATGTTTGAAAGCAGTACTCCAGGTGTCTACTACAGGCTGCCCAATCAAGGGGAGCCTGTTGACAAAGCCTTCTTACTCCAGCTACAGGAGGCATCACACTCACAGGCTCTTGTCCTGCTGGGGGACTTCAACCACGCCGACATCTGCTAGAAAAGTAGCATGGCGAGCTATAGGCAATCCAGGACACTCCTGGAAGGCTTTGAGGATAACTTCTTGAGCCAGGAAATAGACAGCCCTACCAGAGGGGAAGCAACACTGGACCTATTAGTCACCAACACAAGTGACAACAAGGTTGGAGGCAGCTTGGTGGCGTTCGCAGTCCTGAGGGATATGAGTCAGGCGAAGAGTAAAGTCAGGACTCTGACTTTTTAAAAACATTTTTAAAAAGGGTAGAGAGGAGGACCCTGGGAACTACTGACCTGTAAGCCTCACCTCTGTGCCTGGGAAGATCATGGAACAGATCCTCCTAGAAGCTAGGCTAAGGCACATGGAGGACAGGGAGGTGATTCAAGACAGCCAGCATGGCTTCACCAAGGGCAAGTCCTGCCTGACCAACCTAGTGGCCTGCTATGATGAAGGCACTACAGCAGTGGACAAGGGATATCGTCTATCTGGACTCTGTGAAGCCTTTGACATGGACCCCCACAACATCCTGCTCTCTAAATTGGAGAGATATACATTTGATGGATGGACTATTCAATGGATAAGGAATTGGCTGGATGGTCTCATCCAAAGGGCAGTGGTCAATGGCTCAATGTCCAGACGGAGATCAGTGACAAGTGGTGTCCCTCAGGCATCTGTATTGGGACCAGTACTGTTTAATATCTTCATCAGTCACACAGACAGTGGGACTGAGTGCACCAGCAGCAAGTTTGCAGATAACACTAAGCTGAGTGGTGCAGTTGACACGCCTGAGGGATGGGATGCCATCCAGAGGGACCTGGACAAGCTCAAGAAGCGGGCCCATGTGAACCTCATGAGGTTCAACAAGGCCAAGTGCAAGGTCCTGCACCTGGGTCAGGGCAAACCCAGTATCAATACAGGCTGGGGGATGAAGGGATTGAGAGCAGCCCTGCGGAGGAGGACTTGGGGGCACTGGTGGATGCAAAGCTGGACATGAACCGGCAATGTGCACTCGCAGCCCAGAAGGCCAACCGTACCCTGGGCTGCAGAAAAAGTGTGGCCAGCAGGTCGAGGGAGGTGATTCTCCCCCTCTACTCAGCTCTGGTGAGATCCTGCCTGCAGTACTGCATGCAGCTCAGGAGTCCTCAGCACAGGAAAGATATGGACCTGTTGGAGTGGGTCCAGAGGAGGGCCACACAAATGATCAGAGGGCTGGAGCACCTCTCCTGTGAGGGAAGGCTGAGAGAGTTGGGGTTGTTCAGTCTGGAGAAGAGAAGGCTCCGGGGAGACCTTGTTGTGGCCTTTTAGTACTTAAAGGGGGCTTATAAGAAAGATAGGGACAACTTTCTAGCAGGGCCTGTTGCGATAGGACAAGGGGTAATGGTTTTAAACTAAATGAGGGTAGATCTAGACTAGATATAAGGAGGAAATTTTTTATGATGAGGGTGGTAAAACACTGGCACACATTGCCCAGAGAGGTGGTAGATGCCCCATCCCTGGAGACATTCAACGTCAGGCTGGATGGGGCTGTGAGCAACCTGATCTAGTGGAAGATGTCCCTGCCCACGGCAGGGGGGTTGGACTAGATGACCTTTAAAGGTCCCTTCCAAAGCAAACCATTCCATGGTTCTATTCTATGATTCTGATTCCCCCATTCTCCCTGTTTTCCTTTATTTCTGTGACAAATGTGGATGTTAAATCTCAAACTTCTGAAGAAGTTTCATCTTGAGTTACACCTCCTAAAATGCAGATTTATGTACTTGAACCACTGATTAATGAAGCTGTGATATTTGTGACTAAAGTCAGATTCTTTGATATGATAATTTTGATGAAGCTCAACAGTATGTAAGCTTTTGGGTTTTATTTTTACCTCTTCGTCATGCAGTCTTTGTTCTGCTTTGCACCATATTGATGAAAGTCTACATTAAATGACTGGAAAATCCAATTACTGTATTTATTTAATGTAATGAATATGCAATGTAGTTTTAAGATTGGATAGGTTATAGTTTGTATTAAAAAAAAAAAAAAAGGATAAGGAAAAAAAAAGGAAGGGGACATTAGTTCATTCCCCTATATTTGGATCTGCTTTGAGAAGGGGTAACTTGCTTTCAAGGTTCTGGTTTTGCCTTGCTTTCACCATGGCAGCTGAGCATGGAGTCAGTAGATGTGAGGAGGGAGACCTGAACAAGTTGTCTTGCACATTTATGCAGATTGCCTAAGGAAAAACTTGCAGTGATTGCTGTCACCCTGTTGTTATCTGAGAGAATGATCGTTCTGACAGAGACAATTGCTGCCCCAACATTTCTGTTGACATAAAGATTGATTCTGCCCTTCGGCATGATTTTGAGGTCTCAGAGGAGCTCCTGAAGCTTTTTCTTTTCCCTTGTACATACTTGCTTTTCTTCTTTCATGCTTGGCATTAGTAAACATATTTCAAAACATAGGAATGAAAATTGTAGACAAAGGATGTTGCTAGGTACTGTACTTCTTCAGATTGACCTTACTTGGAGGCCAGTGTGTGGATGTATTTTCAGAGAAAGACTACAGAAAACAAGTATTAGGGATGGCCTTCAAGCAGGATCTGATGTTGAAATATTGTTACCATCACTGTTGGTTATTATCAGACCGTTACTATCTTAGTTGGGGAAGATTCTAGAACACGATTTTTTTAGTATGTGGTTGGTTGGTTTTTATATGATAAAGCTTCAGTTCCACTTCCTAAGGATATACGTTAGGCCTTAGATAATCAGAACGCTGGGAATGATTTGGAACAACAGCTGAAGAAAACATCTGTAATCCCTTCTGACAACCTAAGTTATTTAGTATTTTTAAAGTTAATTCCATATATCTGATTATAAGCATCTTCAGAAATTCCGAGCACAAAAAAATCTATTCCTGAAGAATTCTGTAGTTGCTTATTATTTATTATATTTGGCTTCTCCACAGTAGGGGTTTTAAGGTTTTGTAAAAGAAGCTGGATATTAGTGCCAGAGGCCAGCAGATATTGAGATGACTTATTCCACAACTAGAAGGGGGTATTAGAAAAATTAGTTTTTAAGATGTCAGATGCAGATATATGCAGATAAAATTAACAAAAAGATAGCAAGTCATTTCCCCTATCTTATTTTTGTATTGCTATGATTTATTTCTGCAAACAATAGTTGCTTGAAAAAAACGCAGTTACTCCCTGAGTCGTGACAATGATTGAGAGCTGGTTGAGCATCCACCTGCTTGAGTAGGCCTGTTTTATCACCAAATGCATGCTTCTGTAATCTACAAACCAAAAGTAAGATAGTAAAATTTATTCAAGCAAGAAATACAAATTTACCTCTCTCTGATCAGGATTCCCAACAATTCATCATTTTAATGTATGCTTTGCCTCAGCATAAAAACCTACTTACAGGGCTTTAACTTACTCTGATATGACATGTTGAACAAAGTAACACTACTTAGAGAACAAGTCCTGTTGCATTTAGCACCACAGTTAACTTCATGAATTCTAATACTGAAAATAATTTACTGAAAATGACCTGTTGTAGTATCACCTATTCAATGAGGAGACAGAGGAGAGTGGAATCCCCCTCATGACACAGCTGCAGAACCAAACGAAGGTCACAGGGTCACATTTCAATATTGAGCTTGTTTTCACTTGCATTCTTTTTAGTCTATGAACTTCTGACTTTGTTATTTAGTGTGTTTGATGTATTGATTAGTAAAGGTTTTGTTAGTTCACAGCAGTGGAAAAGCACAGTAAGGCTAGAAGGAAGCACCTCTTGTATCTTATTTGCTGTATTAAAAATAATCCTTTAGACGCAATTTGTTATTGTTTGTCTTTCCCTGCTGGAAGTCAGTCATCTAGGTCTTCAAAGTTGATTCGGTATAAGTAAATATATATATATATAAAAAAAAAATTTTTATTTTTTTTTATATCGAGCATAGGAGACTATTTGTTTCTGTTGGAGCCCAGTACTCTCTGACCATCATCTTTGAGATATTCCAGGTGTGGAAGCTTTAGTGTTTAATAACAAATTCACTTATTTGAAATTATATGACGTTACATGGGATTTTGAGTTAGCAGAGTGATACGACAATACATGCAAATCACAATGCCATGACAAATTGCAGTTTGCAGAATATAGCAAGTTTAATATACAGTTGAAGCACAATGTGAACGTGATTCTCGTTACCAGTCTGTATAATATGCTCACTGTCATGACACTGGGTGTCCCCAGTGGCCAGGAAGGAATATGTGGTGTGAGAAGTCAGCTGAAGCCCATTGCTACATCCAAAGCTCTTTTTCTTCATTGTTCTATTATTTTATACTGTATGTTTGGCAGAGGTGCATATATACCCCCCTGTGCTGGTCCGGCACATGCTGGAGGACATTTGCTCTCTTTTGATTAACTCAGGGATGAACAGTTACACAACTGGTTGGTTCACTCAATTGATGTAACCTGTTGATCCTCTGAACGGATTGCAGCTGGCTGATCCACTCAACTGATACAGCCATTTATCTAGACCAAAGCCATCCTATGGGCCTCTTTGTATGGAGCTAAGTTCAGCTCTCTTTGCCGCAGCTGTCGCCCGTCGCTCCCTATGTCCTTCCGTAAGCCTCAGGAGCACACTGCCCTTGGCCATCTCTTCTGAGCCTTCTTCCATTGTAGGCGTTCACTGATTGATCACAGTTCCTCAAAATGATACACAATTATAATTTAATATTTGTCTACCACCTTAGGAAAGTCTTCGTGGCACCTTTGCAAGAAATCCTTCTACAAGTAAGTCAAGCTGTATCCCTGGTGCAGCTGATGGTTCTCTGCACACATGAATACAACAGGGTGTCTCATGCAACGAGTTGCAGTAGTAGTTCACTGTATTAAAAACTCTTCAGACAAGCTGGTCCTAATTGTCAGGATGACAGCAGTCACTGCGGATGCCAATGTTGAGTGTAACACAGATCATACTAAAAAGAGATGGTGATTTTTTGGGGGGGTAAATATTACATTCAAGGAAATAAATAGATCAATAACATAATAATTGAATAAAAAACCATGCAGCTGTCATTCAGAAGCTGTTTCTGAATTCAGGTCAGTCTGCCAAATTGTTTTGTCAGAAGGTTTTCCTGCAAGATTCATGAAATCAGCAAGGAGGTTCCTGTCTTCTTTGTATCTAAAAAGAGGTACAGAACTTACTCAAGATACAGAACAGTCACATGTATATTTCCATTTGTTTGATTTTATTATTTGATTGCCCATATTTGGACTAACAATTCCTGCGTGAAGTAGTATAAGTTAATTTAGATTTTCATCCTAGTTTCATCACAGTTTTGGTTGACAGTAAGGAAAAAAAAAAAAAAACGTTTGGACTTTTTTCTTATAACATAGTTGCATATTTATTGGAACAGAACCTGGAAAAGGTTTTTCTATATCCCAGGTTAATATTACAAATACCCAGACAACAATTAAACATGAGCTGTTTGAAATTTTGGTTCAATGAATGGCAAAATTACCCAGGGAAATAGAGTGTATCCCTTCTGGAAAAGTAAACAGAATGATGAATAAAGTTCCTTAACAGCCCTGAAGTCCGTGTTTTCTCACATCTTTGAGTAAGATCCTACCTAAGCACTGACAAGCAGGCTCCTTCCACCACTTTTAAAAACAGTACCTAAATCTATCAATCTACTTTCATTGCTTTGCTTTTATAAACAGCAGCAGGAGAGAAGCAAAGTACTTCAAGTGCAACAAAATTGCGGTCACATGTACTTCCCTTACTTTAGATGATTTTTGGGTTTCAAAGTTAAGGCTTTGGGATTTATTTTTTCTGTAATGCAAGAATGTATGTCAGTATCATGCCTGTAAAATGTATTTTCCATCCTGAAAAGGAAAAAAATAAATCACAGTTACAGGCTGGAAGAAGTGCATCTTAGATTGGGATGCAAAGCCAATGTTTTGAATCCTTGTATTAAAATTTGAAAGGTAAATTTGTTTTGAAAGAATAAAAGAACATTCTGAGGAAAATTCAGAATGCTGCATACTAGCTTTCCTGAAATTGAATACTTACCAAGTCTTAATGCATGGAACTTTGCTAAAATATTTTCATGGGAAAATTAATCAGTTTGTCAGAATGCTAATTGTTTTGACAGTTCCATAATATGTTTTCAGTCTGTATATTAAATATTATTCTATTACTTGGACTGAGTATTTACTATCTGATATTCATAAGAATGACAGTATAAATAATACTCTGTAAGGTTTTATATTCAGAGTATTTTTTAACATACCTATTAGTAGGTACTTTAAAGAATTATAAGTCCTTATCAAAGCCACAGTATAATAAAATCTGTTTTAATATGCTGACATTTTCATGAATACATATGAACATGTAGCTGGTCACAGACTTGGGAAAAGGTAAATGCTAGAAAATTATATCAAAAGTACCCAGAAATGATAACTTTTTATAACTTAATGAACTAACAATGCTTTTTGAAAAAAAAGTTATGATTTGATGTTTATAATTATTTATAATCTGTGAGCCAAACATTTGTATGATAAATTCGAAAATATTCAGAATTCTGTACTCTCAACCAGATGGCAATAATACACCCATAGCATTTTATACTTTTTAAACCTATCCTAGAGGTATAATGTTAGTGGAACACACTTTTATACGGAACACAAAACTATTCCCTTCTGTTAATTAATCTGCATTCATTCTTTGGTTGACTTGGAATGAAAACATTCTATTCTTCTACTATTATATATATAAAATGCACTTTTCCTTCTTGGACAAGAATCATTTACAGTTTTGGACCTCTTGAGTGAAATCTTGGCCCCACTGTGGACAACATGGATTGCTGCTGCGGTGGGACCAGGCTCTCTTCCCACGTGCCTTATTCATTAGTCAAGATAGTCCAGCCACAGCTGACCTGAGGCACTTGAGCCAGATGCAGCTCTGAAGTCAAAGGCAGCATTTGTAGTAGGGCTGTGGCACATCACAGATTGGAGGCGTGATTGCATGGAGGGTCCTAGATAATCCCTTCCTGTGGAAAATGAGCAGGTAAGAACTGGAGAGGCTGGCCCTAAGTATACAGGGATCCATTTATACATCCTACTCCATCCTGTCCTTCAGTGGTGAGGTAGGGATCCCTGGAAATCCCCTCTACTGTCCTGCCTCTGGAGTACAGCACACATAGAGTAGCCTCTGCATCTGTCTCTCCAGCATCTGTGGAATGAATCTTGTGGCTCTTGATCCTCTAGTATTTTTGGAGTGTGGTTCATGGGGTCAGGATTGTTGATACTATATCAGCTGCATTGCTTTTGGCTCCAGTTTTAAAATAATGCTTTCTCGAATAATTTTTCTCCGATGCACTGGTTCTGAAATTGTGCCATTAAATAGAGATTTAATGGAAATGTCAAAATGATCAAAACATTTTTCTCTTTATGTTACTTAGTAATACAGAAACATTTAGTACTGGTGACTTAGTGAACTGCATACAGGGCTAGACTAATCTAGTTCTTCTCTGTATCACCCCAAGGTCTTCAGAAAAGGTTAGCATTTGGATTTTAGCATTGTGTGTTCCATCTTGCCTTGCACAGGTGCTTGTGTTTCTCACAACAGTGAAGAAGTGGTACAATAGTCCTTTAACAATTAGGCCTAGATTTGATGCAGTCAGACTGAGTGATGCCAGTCTAATCAGTGTAGAGTAAGGAAGCCAATCCACCTACTTGGTGTGATGATCTTTGTAGCTGAGTTATGGATGGGAAATCTAAATCCAGAAAATAAGATACATTTCAGCTGTTAGCCTTTTTCATAATAATACAAACTCCTGAAATTTTCCTGCTAGTTACTAGCATATACGTACATGCACAGTGTCTATGTAATGGGTGTATATATAGAGCATATAGGTAGTATATATATGATGAGTGACTCCTAAAGGAACTACCAGATAATCCTGCCACAATATTTCAGCATTTCTAAGGTGTTTCACATAAGCTCATGCATTTTTGGGAGGGCTGTTCAAGCAGTATTGATGTTGCCAGAGAGCAGAGATCATAAAGTGGTCAGCTCTGTCCTGGGGCCCAGAGTGTTTCTTGGCTGTCTCAAAGCTTGCACTGGCACAGGTACTGAATGGGAACCCAAAGCATGTGTGGTCATTAAAGACATAGCAACTGTATTTTTTAGAAGAGGTTGCTTGGGGTTGGTTTTCATTTTTTAATGCAGTTTTCTGAGTCTTTCTTGTTATGACATTCACAAAATCATTGCAGTAACAGTATTCAATCTCAGTTTGCATCAATGCAAACATATTGAAGGACGGTTTCACAAAAAACTGTTAGATTTATGTAAAGCTGTTTTCCAGTTTTGTTTAAGTTACTGTGTCTGCTTTTTTGAATTTTGAATAATTTTTAGATCTAGGTTAACTTCAGTATTTTGGTGCAGTTATTTCATTTCAAATATATATATATATTTTGTTTGTTCATTTACTTTTCCAGGTGAAACTAATGTAAGGGGGGGTGACACTTTCTGGGTAGAAGGTTACACTATCCCAGCAATATTAGAAGAATACAAGTTGGACATATGATATTGGGCCGACCTTCTCTTAATGGCATCTACAAGGGAGCAATAAAGAGGAGTGTTCTCTTCTACTGGAGTATTATATACTATGGAAGGATTCCTTTTTTTTTTCCTTAAAAAGGAATTGAATCAGTTGAACTGCAGAATTCTAGGTTCATGGTTCATTTAGGTGGCAAAAAGACTCAGAGTTGCACTGAGCTATAAAAAAACAGAAAATACTGAAGAAAAGTGCTAAATAATTTTAAATTATACAATTTTACTACTTCAGAAAACAGCAAGTATTTCAAACTAATATCAGTGTCCTTTTGTCCATGTCTTAATTTGGGATTCCTGCAAGTTTTCAGAGACTTTAATTTTTTGTTGAGTGCTTTGGCCAAGGATACAGGCTTATTTTGAGGAATCATATCTTTATGCTTTTTATTTTTTTTATACAACTCTTATTAAATGACTTCGTGAAATTTCTTGATGAAATGGATATCTACATACTGTGAATTTAGGACTAATCCCTGTGGAATTTTTGTATGACAAATCAATATCAATATTTAACTTTGTAAAATATATGACTCCTGGCGGGAGATGGAAATGTTTTGGCAAGTACACACTGAAAGATGGACTCAGTTTTTCATGTTTTCTTCCCTTGTGATTGCATTCTCTTACCTGTACCATTCTTTATTTTCCTTCTACTCTTTGTTCTTTAAAAAAAATAAAAAATACACTATTCATTGAACAGTTAAAAAAAATGTTAAAAGGAAAAATTTTGACATGTATCCTTTTCTACAGATAGCAGTCCTGTATCCATATCCTTAGTGTGAGTTAGAGGATCTTTGCAAGCTTCTGTTTTCTTCTGATTCCTAAAAGGCACAGCCTGGAGTAAGGACATTTTTCATGCTGCTTCGTGAGTTACCTATATTACACAAGAGAAATGGAGACCACTCAGTTTTATTCCCCAAATCATAGCACTGACTGTAGGTCCTCCCTAATCCTGGAGAAGCCTTTTCTTCCTCCTCTGATCTATTTCTTTTCCATTTCCAGTCTTTCCTCTCTTAGTTTCATTATTCCCTTTGTCTCCCTTTTGCATTGCTCTGGCATGCACTGAAATTTATTTACTCTATTTTTCGAGTAATCTTTTATGAGTCAGAGTAATTATCTGGTGAGTGTTGTCTGGATACAGGCCTCAGGCTTCTGAGGTCTCCTGGGTCTTCCTGGTGTTTCAAGCTAAGGATTATCACTTTGTTAAATCATGGTATTTCATGCTCCCTTCTGTTTCACAAGGCATCCATTTCTACATCAGTCCTGGCTATTATTGTGATGAAAGGGCTTAACAGTATTTCATGGACAGGCCAGAGCACCACTATTAGAGATCCAGGGTAGCCTGTGTCCATCGATTGCCTAGAATGAGCTTGCACTCCAGGCTCCTACAACTTGTGAAAGCCAGAAACTTTTAGGATTTTAGAAATTCTTCTTACCTCTTACTAGGCCAGTGAGGTTTGGGAGTGAAAAGCACATAAAAATGCTGGCTTCAGAAAAGCTGGATTCTGGGGAAGGTAACATTCCCTTTTTAATCTGATTTAATACACTTCTTGGTTTCTCTGCTATTTGTAAGTAACATCCTTATAGAAGTTGTTTATCATGGCAATGAAACAGTTTCCCTAACACAGTATAACTGTTAATTGCTGTTGCTGTTTCAGTTGCATTAATCACGCAAAAAAATCTTGCATGGGATGCATTATTAAACTAAATAATGGTGTCTTTTGGCAAATTTAAAGAAACCCCCTTATTAAGGTTACCTCTGTTAATTCTCTAGAAGCCATGAGACATGCTAGGTCTTCTGGATTTTTTTCAAGGAAGAAAATAAGGAATTCATCTATCTGATGATAAATATTTGCAGTTTTGCAATTCCCACCATATGTGGTATCACAAATAAATAATGGCTCAAGGTCTTTTGTACATATTTTTGTAACTGATGTAAATTCCTTTCTCCATAACAAGAATTATTATTTTATTGGACAATTAGTAACTATTCATTTGTGATCCAGCTGTATCATTTATGATTAATTCTTTGGAGGAAAGAGAAACCAAAGAAAAACACTTTTTTGTGTAACATAATGATATATGAGAAGAAATACATCCATATTTTACTTCTCTTTTCTAAAATGAGGATTCCAAGAACATTGTCACATGTTTGCACCTAATGCTTGATGTACTCAGTTTAAAACAGCAATTTTTGTTCAGAATTCTTATTCTTCTTGAACTAATTCAATTATACTGCTAAGTTCTTCTAAATACATTCCTAAATATCTAACCAAATTACCTATTTCTGTAATTTTTTCAGCCCTTTAGCTTGCCATGGTATTTCATTTTTAATTTCAGTCACTATTCAGAGCTCACACATGCCATTACAAAGGTGTGGTTTTAGTTGGATGATTGGCTTAAAACATTTTATGGCTTTATTTAAATAAATCTTGTTCTGATTTTATTCTTGTTTCACATTTATCACTTGCCTAAGCTGACATAGTTCATTTTCTCTATAAGTAATTGGGTTCATATTTTGTTAAAAAAAGTGTTACTAAGATGGACATATTGACATTAAGACTATATATGTCACAATCATTTTATCCCTAAACATTGTAAAAATTTAAATGTCTTATTGAGCTTAGTGAGGTTATTTGCATACAGAATTATTCATATTTGTAACTTCATATACTGATAGAGCCTATGTATGGAGCATATGCTATGGAAAAATTCACCTATTTATGGGTATAAAGCTGCTGATGTCCAGACCACTCTAAATAGGGTGGGAGAGAAAACTGCGATCAGGAGAACTGGCAGACTTCCACTGTATCTGAAAACACCATACAGTTTTTAATGTTAATACACTGCAGAGAAATGCTATGTGTTAAAATCCTTCTGTTTTATTTCTAAAAGCCTCATATAAAGTATACTATATTCAGACTCAGTATTTCAGATCTACTGGTGTCTTGCTTCCACCATCTGCTTTTTTCGAAACTGTTTTTACCTTAACAAGTATCAGTGGCTGCCACTGAGTGGCCCTTTGATGTGCAATCAGTCACAGATGAGAATAAAATTGCATAATGACCATAATTTCCTGTCTGATCATAAGTTCAGCCTCACGTGATGGGTAATTTTCTTCGAACTAATTGACAAATGCACTAGCACAGGGAGTGATTGGCTGCAGCTGTGTGCCTGTTTTGTCAGAAAGAAAGGAAATCTTGAGAAGTATTGAGGTGTTTGTGAAATTGAGATGGATCTTCTGGGAATATTTGTAGTTAGAATGAAGAACGTGGGTTTTTTTCAGCAAAGAAGACTGCTTGTTCTTTCAGACCTCAAAATAGGTTTTGAAAATGAGGAAATCCCATAGAAGACTATATTGCTTTTCTAGCATCATTGCTCCTGACAACAGGAACAATGGAAACACAGCACACAGCCCAAAATAAGAACTTAATACTGGCCTACCACATTTTCTTCAGAGAGCTGAAAGACTTGGTCAGCACAATCAGCGTTTTAAACCAAAGTTAAGATAGATTCTGCTGTTTCAAACTGTATTGTGCCTCCCTTGCCTCACAGAAATGGTGCTGTATTTCTGTCTTCCACCCATGGATGTAGGGTGTGCAAAACAGGATTTTTGCAAGAGAATTTGTGGAACTATGCTATGCAGATACAGCTTGGTAGCGGTGTGACCTGTTACCAAAGGTTAGATGCAGGCTGTACTTGCTGCCTCTCACTAAGTTTCAGCTTTTCCAATATAAGGCAGAAAATAGCCCACGTATAGAGAATTACATGTAATCAAACACAGATTTATTGTTCTGCTTGTTCAGAAATTTTAACTTCATGCCTTGTTAGTTAGAATGACAATTCTGAACTTCTGGTTTTTGGGGAAAAAGTATAAATTTTGATCTAAGAAAAATGAAGGGGATTTTAATTTTGTTTTAAATCAGCTTTAACTTCAGCAAGAAGGAACTGATTCATCCTGTCATCATCAATTCAGCTGTTATTTCACATTTTAATTTATGTGGATCTTGCTTTTGTCAAAGCAAATACTTCAAATCATTTTTTTTATCTGACATTCATGAAATGATACATGCCCACAAAACCTTTGGCTTCAGTACATTGCATGTGCCAATGGAAACTTGCTCTTCCAGGGGAATTATGACCTGAACTAGATAAACAGTCTTCTTATGCTGGTATCTGAGATGTTTTGCTCTATCATGGCAATAAGCTAAAACTTCAGGTTATGAGGCCTCCTTTTTAATGGTGAAATTACTTGATATAGGCATTTATTTTTTAATTAAAAAACCTATAGTTTCTTAGCTTTCTAGTGAAATATACCTCAAAATTACAGGCCTGTAGGCCTTGCAATAGCTAACTTCATAACAGCTATGGACCGAGATCTAACAGAGACAGAAATCATTATGTCATCTTCCTCAAAGTTGCTGGTGTATGGGATAGTAAAGGTAAATCCAGCAAAACAGATTGGCAGAGAATTGGTAAAGTGGCAAGAAACATACACAGTAAATTTGTGGCACAGCATAGCTCCACATGGTCTTCCCTATTTGGTGTACATATCTATAATATATACATGCTTTGGCTCTGCTTAGTGTTGATTTTAAAAAACCCAACAAAACAGAAGCAAAGTTGCTTGTGCAGTGTCTGAAATGTTTCACAACTTTTACCCGATTGTATTCAGCTGATGGACTATATACATCACCATTTATCAATCTGAGGCCTCCTGCTGTATCTTGGCATTTCATTATGATTTGGAGTTTTTAATTTTTCATACTTGTAATAGTATTTGAGTCATGTGCGCAGTAAGCATTTTTTGTGAACTGGTGTCCCTACTCTCATCCTATTCAGCAAGTTCATGTCTACGTCTGCTCAGTGAATAAGGATTTCACTCTGTACTGAAATAACAACATTCTGTGTTGGGGATTTTATGCATACATATATATCCCTCTATATTATCTATCTACCTATATCTCTGTACACACCCACATTTATACGTTTAATATAATTAAGGGGTGATTGTAAATGACTGTATTGTGTATATTTTAAATAGGTCCAATTAATTTCTGTGTGTTCAGAGAATGTACTGAATTCATAGGGTTCTGGTATGATACTGGGATATTTGAAATTGTTTTTCTTTTTTCCAGCTAACTAGCGGTTTTAGAGTAGGAATGATAGACTATTTTTGACAGTCAATTTGGGCCATATGTTTTTTCCTGGCAAAAGTGGCTGCTGGGTATTTTCTTGTGTCAGGGACATAGAGGTATTTTATGTGGAGTGTTTGCAACTTGGGTGTAAGATAGGTAGCAAAAGTAGATGTTAAAAAAAACCATCAAAGGGAGGAAGAGCTCTGAAAAACTCGAGGGAGAAAATTATCTTTGAAATACAGTATATCTTCAAGCTTAGCTACAGGAACTTCCTTTTTAACTAATACAGAAAAAAAGTGGGGTACATATTTCCATTACACAATTGGACATTTCTTCGGCAGCCCATCATCTTTTAGTTCTCTTTTGATTTTAAGAGGTTAAGTTTTACTGTCAGAGGAGCAAACAGCTAAGACAGTTTTAGTAAAGCTAATGTAATAACTTAGGATTTTTAACTAATCTTTACATTACATCTTTAACAGATGTAATTTTGCCGAAAGAGTTTAACTTGGACCTGATGGTAAATTCCAAGTTGCTATAGCAGCGCTGTACGTTTTGGAACAAAACACATTTTTTTCAAATGTCAAACGGCAAGGACACTTTAAAATTGTTTCAAAACTATCAACAGGATGCCTTTCTGAAAACTTTGGAGCTGACACGGGCTGCCTGGAGTTGGGGTGTGAAAGACGGGCAGCTGTGCTTCCTGCAGGCCAGGGATCCCTGTCAGGAGGCATCATGGCCCCGCCAGCCCGGGGAATGGCGGGAAGCCAAGGGCCGCGGAGCCCGAGGCCGAGTCCTGCGCACCGGTGGAGTGCCCAGCACGGCCCGAGAGTCCGGCTTTGACCCGATTTCTGTCCCTGAGGAGGCGGGAGGAGGAGGAGGCCAGCTGTGCTGGCACTGGCAGGGCCGAGTGCCTCTCACGCAGCCCTGCCTGCTCATACCCACCTGGGCCAAATCACATCCTGATGAAGGAACAGGAGCCCAGCTCCTGCCAGCACCTCTCGGCCTTACCCACCCACCTGCGATTTCGTAGCCTGTTTTGAGAGTCAGATTCACTGGGGCCGAAGAGAAGTTACGTTTCCTCTTACGTCTGCACTGCCTTGTCCAAGAACGGCGAGAGCAGGGGGAGGCCAGCAGGGCAGAGCAGCGGCTGGAGCTGGAGCTGGGGCCTGGCAGGCGGGAGCGCAGCCCCGCAGTGAGGTGAGAGAGGCTGGGCCTGTGGCAAGGGACAGAGCAGGGACCCACCGCCGGGCCGGCACAAGGTGGCAAGTCAGGTCACCTCCGTGCGAGAAGCCCAGGTGGGAACGGCAGCAGGCTGGCTCGGGCACGGGCCCTGCCGCGACGTTGCTGAGGCAGGGGCTGACGGGCCCGGGGGCTGGCGTGGGGCGCAGGGCCGTGGGCAGGGTGGGGAGCCCCTGGGGAAGCCGGGCAGGGGGACAGCCAGGGCTGGCGGTGCCCCCAATGCCCTGACAGTGCCTGTTCAGGCCATTCTGCGGAGCGATCACCCTCCTAAGTCAGCTCTGCTTTTGCAGTAATTTTACTGCTGAGAAGACAGGTCTCGGGGAGGAGGGATCATGCCCATGATTCAAACGAAAAGCGAAGCTTCAGGAAGCAGGGCGAGGTTAGCATTTAAAGTTGAAGGGCAGGGATATGACCGTCCCAAAACATCAAAGCTTATTTTTATGCTAGTAGAGAACTATTTATCAGTAAAACAGGTAAATTGCAAAGATACTCACGGCAAAGAGGCTGTGGCGGGTAGCCTTAAAATTGAGCGCTCAGTGATGGAATACAATTTCGTTTGCGCATTGTGTGTTTCAGAACAAATCAGGACATGATTGTAATGATACTGGGATCCCCACAAACGGGATTAATAAAAGCAAGGAAACCTAGAGATTCAAAACCTAACATTAGACGTGTAAACACCAAGGAAATAAGCCCAATTATGTTTCTGTTCTCCAGAGCAGCTGGCTTCCTTCCTTCCCTTCAAGCAACGCACGTGGCTATACTGCATACAACCATGTACTGGGCTAACACTGTCCTGGGCTATAACAATGTTTATTCCCTTGAATTTTGGCTTGTTTTTATTTGTATTAGCTCTTGCAGAAATTAAACAAAGTGAAATCAAAGATTCTTGTCGATAGGTAGGTAGGTATGTTTTCTCTGGGACTTCCCTCTTTTTATAGGTGGAACTAATCTGTTTCTACATAGCCATTCCAATGGTATATATACCATTTTTATCCATATTATAATACGGTTTGTATAAATTTTTATACTTGTTTGTCCTATACTGAACAACTAACAAACTTTATGAGGTTAGAAAGCTCCTTCCTCAGTCAAGTGTGACAGCTGCCATATTTATCATTTATTGTACATTTGTTTCAGTGGATCTTCAGCTGTCCACCAATGTTTCTAGTATTTAGCAAAATGTGTTAAATTTCCTGGGGAACTGCAAATGAGCGTAAGTGTTAAAATAGTGGAATCTCACTATTGCTGTCTTCACCTTGCATTCCCCTTTAGACCCTTAAAGCTATTGCAGTAGTCCCACTTGAATTTCATTGAACTCATGCAGTCTTTGCAAAAATACTGGCCCATTCTTCCACAGGACAGGGGTAATCTAAAAGCTACAAGAGTATACATTTTATTTTTAAATGTAATACTTCTTATTAATACAGAAAGCTGTAGCATATGGCTGGAAATATGTAGAGTTTAAAAACTCTTATCCATATCCAAGTACATTAAAGAACAGTATGCGTCTATTTAAAATGAAACAAGAATTTAGCTTGATTCTGTATCAAGGAAGTTCATGGCAGCTTTGTGCTGACATAAGCAGCCAGTAAATCAGGACAAAAATAGCTAGGAAAATAGCATTTTTAAGAGACTTTTTAAGGAAATGCCGACATAATTGTAGTGTTGTGTTAGCTAGCTATGCATTCCTCCAACTTTACAGAGAGTTTGGGTATAGTAAAACTGAGTGAATTATTCACAGGAAATAATTCACCGGACAAATTTAGCTTCTGTCTTGGATTAAGAGGCATACTTCCTAGAACAAAATGAGGTTGCTGTGAGAACTGCTGAGTTTAAAATTTGCCTCAGTGCAATACAAGAAAGCAACTGCATGTGCATGCATAGTTCAGGAGGAAAAAAAAGAGTAGTGCTGAGCTCTTGCCTTTTTATTTGCCTCTCTTCTTGGTTTGGATTACTTGGTAACAAGGAAGAGTCAGGAGGAAACTGTTAACCTGCCTACTTGCTAGATTTTACTCAGTGTTACATTATATTGGAGTACATGTATGGAAATGCAAAGCCAGGACATCTTACAAAAGAGCTGCCATAGTCATTCAGAACAAGAGTCTGTTTAACCCCGTGTATTATTGTCTCCAGCAGCAACTGTATTATTGTCTCCAGCAGCAACTGTATTATTGTCTCCAACAGCACAGACCCTTCTGAAGAAAGACAATAGGGCAAGCATAAATATTATTTCTCCCTGATGTTCTCACAGCTATCTTGAACTCAAATGACAGGAGCTTTAAGATGTATTTTCCTAAGAAAGGGGAAAAAAAATATCTTGTGATGATATCTGTTACTTTTTACTGTCCTTGCAGTGATAAGTTCCTCTTTGGCTCAGCACATGACTGGAAGACATAGACTTTCTATACTCAAAACCTACATATAAAATATTTATTTCATACTAGTATATATTATCCTCTCCTTTTCAGTAGAGAGATTACTGAGTTGCCTATGCAGTAACTGCCAGTTTCTTTTCTCCCCTTGAGCCGAAGTTATACATCCTCTATCTACCACTTCTCTGGCAGAGGTTTGCAGAAGGTCTGTGGCTAGTACCATAAGCAACCATCTCATTTTTGTCTGTTTTGAATCTAGCTCCTACAAGCTTAATATGATGCCCCTTAAATCTTGCAATGGAAGTGAGTGCCCAATCCCTACTCACCCCTTCCATGCTGCTCATGACTTTGTAGAAAACTGTCATCAGGTGCAAATGCATTACAGGTAGCATTTATGAATACTACTATATTGCTTTCCATAAACAGTCGTTTGAATAAAAGTTGATAATGATTTTTATTTTAAAAGGATGTAAAACAATCAGAAAGCTCAATCTTAAAATTGGAGTTAATAAACAAGGAACATTTTTTATTATATTTATTTAGTGTTAGCTAGAACTAAAGATGTTTCCATGAGAGAGTTTATTCCTTGCTAAGGACAGAAATAACCTCACCAAGGATAGGGTTTTATAGACATTGTTTATGTTAGATTACTACTACTAGATTGCTCTCTATGTGTGACTACATCATAAAATCATTTGTTAGGTGAAGGTAATTTACAAATGATCAGAAGCAACCAAATTACTCTAGCTTAATGAGTTGCCACTTATTGCCTGTGTAGGCTCTTTTTCTGCTGTGGCTGTGAAGTTGGCTTACATTAATGTGCATTAATTTTATTTCACAAATGCAATGATCGAGGAGGCCTAATGCTGCCAGTTATCATGGCTCAGCAGTGAGGGGTAACTCATTAAGTCATGGTTAAGTTCATTGCATATAACTGTCAGTCTGGACCTGGTGGAAAATATACAGCAGGGCATTTTGCCAGGAAAAACATCATACCAATGCATTGATATCTGCAACAGCAACCTGCTCATCTCAGGGTAGTGTTTAAGGTGTTGATTTTCAGCCATACAGACTCAAATGTGTGAAATCATTATCTCTGAGACAGTATCTCACTCCTTGTGTAGACAGCAGAGGTTCTGTAGCTGGATTTCCCTCTTTGATAGAAGTGACTTGTTGGCAGGATGTTCGGTGCAAGGGCATCAAGACTCGGGATCTTGCTCTCTCAACTTGGCTCCAATTTGTCAGAATTTGGCAACTTTTTCATGAAAGACATCTGTTTGAGAGTTTTCTTGTAGAGAGCTGATATTTTTGCTAACTGATGAAAGGGCTACATGAATTCCTATGGGACTGGTTATTCTAATGCTGATGAGATTTTATTTTACCACATATATATGTCAAGAAAAAAATCAGGCAAGCCAGTTGGCCAGAGCTTTGTGACAGGGACAGCCTCCAAAGCGGGACTCAATGTAGTGGAAGTAGGGTAGAAATTAAAATGGAGCTGACTGGACCGTCCTGCTCTGCAGTGCTCCTTGGAGCAAAAAGTTTTGGGAAGGTCTCCTATGCTAATACAGAACCTAGATACACAAATCTGTGCAGAAAAAGACTGCAACCAGCTCCAGGCTGTTGGAGTTGCTGTGGAAAGACACTTCAAAGAACTTTGCACAAAGTTGTTTAACCATTTAATTGGTCTTTCAGTAACATGTGCTGACTGGCTGTTTAATAAAAGCCTTCCACAACTCTGAACTATTCCTTTACAGACCTGAACTCAGCTTGCACAGTCTCCCCAACTCATCTTTTTCTTTCCATTTTTTGTTCCTCTTTAGTCTTTTGCTTTACTTCTTTCCCTTTTTGCAATTCCTTTGACACACTGAAAACCAGGAAATAACAATAAGAAGCTGTGGAACAAGATTTACTGCCGTCACCTTATATTGTGTTCTGCTGCTAGTTTCTCGCACTACATATATCCTACAGTTGCATTTCTACAATTTAGGTTGTAGAAATTCCAGGCAGCAACTGACATTCACTCAGTGTTTATAAAGTGCCTACAAATGTATTTTATGTTCATTAAATATAAAGATTAAAATAATAGAACAGTATCTTGCAGTATGATTGAGGATGCAAGAGCCCCAAGCATCTGAAAAATGTGTTTTTATTTTATTTATTGAAATAAAGATACATAGAACAGCTGCCTTCAGCCTGTGCCTTGAGAGGTGATGCGTGGTTGTGCTGTAACAGAGGGACTTATAGAACATTTCCACAGTACTCTAGCAGGTGGTGACGGTTTTATATTATCTCAGTTTCTACCTTCTCTTCCTTTAGTTATCCCTTCTGTGCATTTTCTTGTTTTTAATCTGCACTAAACTAGTTAGTTGTACTGGATAAATTATTAATCACAATATATGAGAAAAATTTAATACTGAAAAGGAAGGGATACTATTTTCTGGTGTGAAATAGTCTAGATGTAGGTTTTTGAGCTAGGAAGAACTGTGTTCTCAAGTACGTGCTGAGCCAAAGAGGAACTGATCACCACAGACAGATACTGTCACAAGACTTTTTTTTCTCAATCTTAGGAAAATACATTTCAAAAGTCTTGTCATCTGACCTCAGTAGGGAAAGGGCTTTTAAAAATCAGAGAAGTTTCACATATTTCACACCATCCTTGGGTTAAACTTTGGCTATATTCTTTTTGTCCATAAAAGAATAGGGAATAAAGAGTACTTGAAGCTGCTGTAGTTATCATGGACACAGTATAATTGCTCAGCAATAAGATCTTAAAGTTTAAATACGTGCATTCTTTTGCCACAGATCATATATTGTAGGTTATTGGTATGCAGCAAAGCAGGATTGTGTGATTCACTACTTTAGGAAGGAAAAGATTTGGCTATTTTATGTCAAAAATAAAAAGGAAATTGTGGTTTGCATGTAGCAATGTAAAAAACATGCACAACTTTTTTTTCATTCTTGGCACAGTTCAGTTGTTTTGGTTCTATACATCGGACTGTGCCTTCACAATTTGTTCACAAGCAGGGCCTAAGCTTCTACAGCATGCGATATTTATCTTCTTGGTTTAGAACTGGAAAACCTGTCGGACTGATGAAAATGGGGGTTAAAGCTTTGGCACTTTTGGTATGACTTGCTGAAGAAGAAAGGCTGCTGAACCCCAGGGCTCTGAGAAATGGCCTGTTGAGATCCTGGCAGGGGTGCCTGCCCACTAGCTTTATTCCAGCCTTCGCTTGAAATCCTGCAGGTCCCCTACACGCCTGCACCATGTACTTGTGTCTGAGTTTAACCAGTATGTATCTGCAGTTGCTTGAATTTCCAACTGAGTTTGTACTAACATGCTGAATTGCAAACAGGCACAGCTGAGATATGGGTACACATTTCCCTCAGTATCCCAGTTATATGTGTAGCAGCCTCCAGCATAAGGGATGGACAGGTGGCCAGGAGCAGTACTGTCTTAAACTACCTAAGATTTTAGTTGCAATCTTCTTCACTTATATTCCCTTCGTTAACAATTCTTGTATTACTTCATGGGGAAAAGTTATTCATCGTGTTGTATCCTAAGTGATTGCATTGTGCTGCTGACTCCGTTCTGGTAGTGGATGCAATGATGTATCTGTTTGTGAAACACAACATGTTCAGGATAGCAATACTTTATTTGGGAACTGGTGCATTTCTGTATTGTATTCCTATGAATGAAATGGCTCATTGTAAGTGAATTTATTAATACAAGTCACTTCAGAGGTGATAACTTCTTAATTTTATTACAGTCACTTGAATACAAATCAGCTAAAAGCCAAGAAGTTGAGTTCCTCCAGAACTGAATCAAAATAAATGCTGGGCTGCCTCTGTCATGATACACCAGTGTTTCCTCATGACCACAGCACTTGCTTCTTTCTGGGATTTGTGTTGGTACTTCATTGTCAGAGAGAATATCCAACCAGAGGAGTCCAGTCAACAGGACTGGAAGAATAAAGAAGTATTTATTTCCATCAGGTGCTGCAAAATGAAAATATTTTAACGCTTACATGGTTCTTGTTCAACAAAAAGAACATAAAAAGTCAATATGTTGAATTTTTTTATGTATTTGAGATGAAAACCAATGTCAAAATAGTGAAACTTCCCACAACTGGGAACCAGGATTTTAATTCCACTCAGTATTTACTTCTGTGTATGCCTCTACTCTCTGGTCAAATTGGGGCAGCAGGCAGAGGTGGAGGGTTGCATCTCACTTCTATTTCCTTAAATTGCTAGCCTCTGTCTGTGAAGACTTGTTACATTCTGATTAGCCAGCTTTAACCTACTGCTGCATGCTAGAGCGTCATTTCTGTATATTCAGTCTCTTGCGTCTTCTTTGCACCTGAATGCATTTCATGTACCCTGCAACTCTGTGTGTTCTGATTTTGTAGTATCAGTTTCTAGGGGGAAATCTGTTCCTCAGTACAAATGCAATTCCTGCCTTCACACCCAGAACTGAGAACTTGCCCTCTGCCATGCTTGCAGCAGTGGCATGCCAAAGAATTAAGCCTGCAGTCTTTGAAGAAGCCAATTTCCATCACTTGAGTCATTATGCCAGACCAAAAAATTTCTTACTGTTTAGGTACATGCTTAAAAAAATGGGTATTTTCGTAAGAAATATGGGAAATTCCTCTGGAAATATGTAAAAGTTACTTAACTACGTCTATTCCCTTATGTAGTACTTGCTGATCCTTCCAAACAAGAGATTAATACTATCCAATTTGTTAAATGAAAAATTGAAATTATTGCATGAAGATGTACACCTTAGATATCAGAAAGACCTAGTGAAATATTTATATACTTTTTTATTCGCTCTTTCAATTATACCACTTTCCTCCATTCAGTACTGTGTTTAAAATTTGTGGACTTAAAAGTGAGATTTTTAAAGGTATGTAGATTCAGATAGATACCAAGAGATATTTACAAAAGCACCTAGGTACCTCTTGATACCTATGGGAGCCAGATCCTTGTTATATTTACAGAGATTATCTTTTGACATGACAGTCAAGTCTCACAGAGTTTCCTTTTATTAGACAAGTTTTACTGTCTGTCACCTCTTACAGATGTGGGAGTGGGAGAGCTGATCCTAATGGAGCCTCCTTTCTTCAGCTCGGTTTGGCTACTTCTTAATTTTCATAACTTGATTTATTTCTTTTGGATTTCCATCAGCAGTTTAGGCCTCAGATAAATTCTCTAATTTTCTGTTAAGCCAATATTTGTTTAACTTCCAGCAGACAAACTTTAAATTCTACATCTTTTCAAAGTATGTAGTCTTTGGAAGAGGTCTTGAATGTCTGCATAACTTCACCTGTGATCTCTTGAATAACATGTGCTGTTAAGAGCATCAATTTGATAGTGATTATTTAATTATTAAGGTGAAATGTCAAGAAGAAAATAATGTTTCTTCTTCCTGAAAAGACATCTTGAAATATTATATTCATGAAATCTGGTTTTATTCCACAGACTAAAGTTGTGTATTTAATCTTTTTATGCTCTGTGCAAGTAAGAAAAGATCTCTTCTCTTCTTTTACATTGAGAGTTGGTGAATTGCCGACTTTATAATAGAATAAATGTGTTTAAGGGCAAAATATTCGTGGATTAGAACTTTCCAGCAAGTAAAGTTTGGCAATCTAATTATTCTTCTGAGTTAGCTTTTTAGGCTTGTAAGGGAGTAGTTGTAATCTTTGCTGTAGAGTGCAAAATGTTGCACTCACACGCCTGTTTCCCGTGTTTGCTTGTCGTTACAATTTTGAGACTGAAACTTCCACTACCTCGTAAGTGTTGGGAGGAGGAGACTATAGCTGTTGGAAGTGAATAACAATACACTTATTTGAGGGAAGGCGTGGGGATTGTTGATGATGAATATACATTGTGCTTGCAGAAAGTGTGTTGGATTTATACTGTCTTTAAAAATGAGTACCGCTTTATAAATAATTTAAATGACACTTGTTTGTGCTTCTTTTATCAAGCACTTTTCTCTTAACAGCACATTTGATTTGCAGAGTCAATGCACTTGCTAACTTTTTTTCATTTCCAGAACAAATAGCACTGGCTTTCGTAAGACTAAAGATAAAAATTATTTATTAATTAGGAAGAAGTCTTTGGATGTTCAAATGTATGCATTTTATGTGTGTATGTGAGCATATCTATATAAATGTATATAAATATATATATGCACCTAGTCAGATAGTCAGAGCTTAGCATATTAAAAAAGTATATTCCCCATTGATTTAGCTATATATTTTGCTACTGGCCCAGATGATGTTATTGACAGTTGAGCATTATGAGTGTTCCTGGACAGATGGGAAATGTTCAGTTGCCATTAGCTGGAACTACTTTTTTGTCATATAAATTCTCCTTTACTCTCCAAACCACAATCAAAATAAAATTCAAATTCCTCTGTTTTTTCAGAAGAGTCTGAATATATAGCTTGCACAGTTTAGTTACTTTCAGAACAACTTTAAATAGAAATCAAAACCAGTAAGAAGATGTACTACAGGAGACTGTGTAACACACTGCAGGGTATATGTACTGTACCCTGCCTGACATAGCGTTATGCAATCTTACCCTGCATTGTAGTACTTTAAGAGAGTACTTTCAAGTGCAAAACTTACAATGTGGTGTTAAATTTTATTGGTATATGGCCTTGTCCCTTAAAGATTAGCCAAATATGAATTGGAGGTGTGAAATTGCAAATATTTACAACATTCATTGCTCAGCAAAACAATGGCAGCGTTCTCAGCCATATTCAAGTGCTCTTAAAGTATCTGACAACTTTGAAGTGGTCAGGTAGACTATGTGTTTGAAAAATCATAAAAATCCAATTTTCAGTTTTAAAAATAGTTATTTCTTTAAACTATATAAATACTTTGAGCTTATGCTTTTGTCAGTCATTAGAAATGCAAAGGAATAACATCTTCCGCTAAAACATTGCAGTGGGAATGCGAAATAAATCTTTAAGAACACTGGTTGTTACAATCAATACCCAAGCAGCTTAGGTGACAGGTACCCACAATCTAATTGATATAAATGATTTTTTGGTTTATATTGGGTTTTGCTAATTCCTTTGCTTCCTGCCTGTGGAGCTATTGGTCAAAGCTGTCCACTGGGGACATGTCTACTGTTCATACAATCTCCGTGACTGATATGGATGTAATGAGGTTTTTTCCTGCTTCATAGTTCTTGTAGTCATTCCTCTGACCATGGGCTCAATGAGTGCATTCAGACTCCTTGTGAAAAACAGCTCTGCCAGCTGAATGGCAGGAAGCTTATGAGTTTGTTTGCCAGACTTCTCTGGATGTATAAACCAGTTGCTGCAGCTCTAAAAATTATATGACTGGTGCAGTAGTGATTTTCTGTGCTGAAGGTAGATGCCGGCAGGAGTTATGTTCTGCAGATATTTTAGTGAACTCTGAAAAGACCATGCTCTAGTACAACACTCCCAAACATTTCTGCTAGCGTGTGATTTTCTCTCCATCATTATCTTCTGTAGAATTATATCTGTTGGAAACCAGTTTATATGACTGTGCTTTACTGTGTAACAAGGCATTGTTTTCCCTTGTATTATTTAATATATTTTGGTTCTAAAGCATGCCTTGGTTTCCTGCATTTATTTGTTATATGCAGTCAGGAAGAGCACACAGAAAGCATGTGTGCCCCGTGCCTGCTAAGGTTAGGACTGAACTGAAAATCTGTTACGCCAGTTAGCAACTACTTAGCTGCCTGGCTGGGTCTCTTTTGATTCTGACTGTTCTCTGTAATTTCTAACACTGCTAAGGGGAAACGCATGGTTTTTATTTATTGGTCACTATTCTGTGCTGGCTTTCAAAATAGTACACTGCAGTATTAATAGCTTTTCTCTGAAAATAGTACATGCTCCCTGAAATTGAAGAGTAAGCCTCTCGTAGTCACTCTAGTAGAAACACTGCACGAGAAATGCTCACTTTAAAAGGTGTTTTGCTCTTGTTCAGTGTTTGTCAGGTTCAACTCCAGCCATGGTTTCCCAGTGGAGGTTGGTCCGGACGCCAGCATCCTCCAGCTGAAGGAGGCGGTTGCCCAGCGACAGGGAGTTCCATCTGACCAGCTGCGGGTGATTTTTGCAGGGAGGGAGCTCAGCAATGACTTGACACTGCAGGTAAGTCTCCCTTGGTATCTTTGCTTCTGGACTGCTGCCAGCTACACTGCCTCTCCCTCTAATGCTGCCAATCTGATGTTCATGCCTGAGATCTAATAGAATAAATAGTGCCTGGGGATTCCTTGAACTTTACTCCACACTGCTTCATTAATTCTGACCTTCTTAATTATGCATTAAAACAGCAAGCAGGAAGGATAGGGGAAGAGAGAGAATAGGAGAGAAAGAACGCATGAGAGAGCTGTGCCTAGTGAATAAATGTTTACTGACTGCAGAAGCAAGCCGTGCACAATTTCTGTATCTGTTCAATTTCTATCTTACTTATTCCATTTGAATCTTAATGAAGAAGGATGTGCATAAATTGCTCTAAATCAGGCTGCACAGTCATCACATTTGTTAGAATTTGTAACCCAATTGTGACCCCTGGAGGATAGCTACAGGGCTGCGGCTGCTCCTGTGCAGTGGTGTGTCTGCGCAGGTGAATGCACTGCTGGAGGGATGGTTCCAGATCAGAAAGCCCACAGAAGTGTACTCCAAACCACTGAACTCATAAACGTCTGAAGCTAAGAGAGGAGCAGGGAGCATGGAAGAGCAGCCATAAGTAGGTATCTGAATTTCAGCTCCTGGAGGTGAGCTAACTGTTCTCTTCAATAAATGCGGAGGGGTGCTCACCTGTGGTAAGCAGTAGTAAGCATGAAAATATAGGTTCAACTTTGTCTTCCTTGTTGTCTTTGCTATTGTTACCAGTGCTGCTGCAGTTGCTTTATAAATATTTTTGTTTATCCTCTATGTGGATTTGGCAGTTCACTCGGATAGCCAGGCCTTAGCATAAGATCACACATTTAAGACATTTGGGTAACTTGGGGAAACCTACTGGGCTTTCAACAGAGTGCAAATACTGATTTAAATGAAATTGCTGTCCTTCTGCAGTGGTATCAAAGAACTGCAGGTGCAATCTGTAGTAGTGCAGGTGATTATATAAAAGATCCCTCACAGGCAGAACTATTTCAGATTAATTGGCACTCATATTTCAGAAGTATTGCTGTACTTAGAATGGCTGCTAAGCCTGGGTACAGAAAGTCACTACTGTATTGATGACCTATCACTATTTCTCCTTGGGTATGATATTTATTGCTTTGCAAAGGGTTTTAGGGAGTTTCAGCACACAAAGGAAGGTATAGAAATGTGAATTGTTGTCAGTCTCCAGTGCATCACCTGTGGATAGCGTTGATGCATATATTCATGGCATAAACGGCAATGTGCTTCATTTACTTATATGTGCAAACATCATATATGAAAATGTAAGAATAAAAAAAGAAAAAGTGTGAATTGTAGAACTTGTCCGTTGCCAGTTACTAGATTTGGGTGTCTGTGTGGTTCTGTCAGAAGCTTCTGAACCACTTAGCATTTCCTGGGAAGCTGTAGATATTGGTGTCATTGCCATTTTATGTCAGCATGAAACGCAGATTTTGAGCCCAGTTTTACACTTGCAACCAAGTTTGTTGTCGGCTACAACATACAATCTGTTGCCAGGGTAAATTAAAAATTGCTTTCCAGATATACAGGCCTGCTGATGACTTAATTAATTTCATTGAAATGTCAGAATTACCATGTGTAGTCAAGACTTTTTATTATTTAGTAAACTGGACCTAGACTCACTGCTTTGACTTTCAGCTTCTAAAGCAGGTAGGAAGTTCAAAAGCTGTTTCAGACTTTATGATCCATACTTCTGTATTTAAGTGTCTTAAATATTGTAATGATTAATATCATCAGCAGTGTATCAACTACATTTTTATTCTTGATATTTAATTAAGTGCATTTTACTCTGATTTTGTGTTTGCAGTTTTTTCTGTCATATATTTGTGTATGTGTATTTATTTATTGTCAGAACAAGAAGAACAGTTGAGGGTTTGAGGTGTTTGAGTTTCTATGGTAGGCTGTTTGGGGCTTTTTGCATAAGAAGCTGAGTGCTAGTAAAACTTGAGTGCTAGTGAAACACTAACTTCTGGCATTTATGTTGCATCTGTAATTTCAGAGTTAACATCATATATGAGCAAATTAACTAGCTTTTGTTTTCTAGACCTATGGGTTTGCATGCAGAGTAAGAAAAATACAACATAAATATATAATCAGCTGATGCTTTTAAGTTATTTCATTTTATGGTAACATACAATTTCTAGTAAGACCATTTTGTCCTTCAATTTTTTGTAAATTACTTTTGAACTTATTTGCCCAAGATACTGTGGGAGAATCTAGAGGTCAGGAAGGAGAACTGATAGTATTACAGATAATGAGATTATAGAGGTTATGGGAAGAGCTTTGATAATTGCAGGAGTATGGGGCAGGGGTATAGGAAATACTCCAGGACAGGAAACTTCATTAGTTTCACAGCTCACAGAACAACTAGATTTGGCATGACAGCTACTTTAGGATCTCAGGCAGCTGATACAAAACTTAACTGAGAATGTGAAAGCTGTGTTTGTTTTCCAGTTTGGAGAGAAGGAAAAATCTTTCGTGGTAGCTGAAACCTGTAAAAAAGAAATGAAGCTGGAATGAACAAACATTAAAGAGAAATTATTATAAGAAAGAAAGTGCCAAGTTGAGAACTTAAATAAGTAATTTGATATCAACAACAACAGTAAAAAAATTGTAGGAAGGATAGAAGTGAAATATGTGTGGAGACATTTAATTTGGTACCTCAGATAAGTGTTTTGTCCTTGAAAAAAGAGAGGAAGATTAGAAACTGATTCAACTGTGCACAGGGGAGATCAGTATTTTAGCTAGTGACTAAGGGGCAAGTAGTGAAATTAGAGCCCTGGTAAGGAAAGATTGGTAATAACTGGATGAAGAATGAGACCTGCAAATTTGTATCTCATAAGAAGGAATTAGAGCAATAAGCTGCTTCCTAAAAGCACAGCAAATGGTGTTACTTTAAGGGTGCTAAGTAGTCTGAAAAATGATGAAGAGCTCCCTGCTGATTACAGTTCGCTTTGGAATGAATAGAAGTAATTAATTAATATATAGCCCAAATAGGAATTCTTTCAGAAGGCTGTCATGAGTATATGAGAACAGTGGGTAAGATCTTCTTGTGGCAATCGTAAGGGCGAAAGAAGAACAAAACTATAACAGAGTCAACACAGGAATAAACAGGAGGTAGCTGCGTATCAGGAACATTAAAGTGTTGTAATGGGAGATGACTGCTTACAACATTGGCTTTGCCTCCAAGAACAGCAAAATTAGTTAACAAGCCTTCTGGAAGCAAAATATGTGATACACAGTTTTGCTTAATGCAAACAGTTTGAAATTTACTCCTCGTAATAGAAGCAATATTATATTAGTACAGGCTTGCCCTTTCTTGGAGAACTCAGAATCCCCTTGTGTGGAGAAGCTCTTTGCAAACAGTTTGTAAGAGATATTCCCTGACTTGCAGAGCTTACAGTGTAAATGAATAAGGCAGACAAATGATGTGATGGGAATCAGTAGCCTGGCTTGTTCACAGTCAGTAGCAAAACAGAGATAGAATTAAGTCTTCTGTTTCACAATTCAGTACCATTTCTTTTTGACAGTGTTTCCTCTACGAGATAAATGTAGAAACAGAAAAAGGCTAAGCATGTGATTAGTAGCAGGACTTGTTAGCTTTAGCGCAGTGCTCCACTGAGACAGATTCTCCATCAGAGTTAGCTTGCATTTGACTGGAGCATAGGCTCAAGGCTTGGAGCATAGGCTTCACGTGAATTTGGCTTTGACTGCATCCATCCATATAGGTGCTTTCCTAAAATTATTCATTCATACATTCAAGAAACAAACAAACATGACTAAGTATTGTTAAACGTTGGCATGTGAGCTGATGAGCATAACTCAAAATGAATAAAAAAGAATGGCATAACTGAAGTAGTAACATAGATGATCATCTCTACAGAGGAGGGAAAAGAGAAGTGGTAGGAGAGAAATGGTGCTATAAGTAATGTTAGCATGCTGCAGTTTGACAGTGGTTTGGAAAGCGTATGCTTTGTTGTGGAAGGGTTTCTGAATAGTAAACATTAGAGGTCAATCCAGAGGGCACCTGGTTCTACTGGAAGCACTTTCCCGTGCCATTGTGTGAAAAGCTCAAGGACAGAGGGAGCACCTTGTGACAATGGGTCTCAGTTTATATTCCTCACACTTTAAATATTTATAAAAATAGGGTATCGTTAATACAATTGTTCTCAGTGAACAACTTCTTTAGCAGAAACAGGTATTTGAACTATGGAACATTGCATTTTATCGAAGAAGAAGGACCTTGTGTACCTAAATGCATGCCAACTTTCTTACTCTTCAAGCACAGCTCAGTACAATAGAGCTTCCAGAAGTTCTTGTATTTCCCTGTTTCAGTTTACTGAAGGTGCAAAGGAGAAACCAGGTGACACAGTGCAAAATGTGTCCCTAGCCAGCAAAAAACCCCCATGTGCTCGACTTTAGTTATAAACCCCTGAACACTAAGATTGGAGTGGGTCTTTTGACATACACAATAAGTAGTGCCTTTTGTTACAACCTACAGTTTTTGCATATAGGATACCAAATCACTCACGGGAACATCTTTGATATTCAACAGTTTTGTGGGTTACAGAATACAGTGAGTCAACATTTGCATATGTAAACACTGTTTGGAGAGATTTGCTCACAGACATCCTGACTGAATCAATCATCCTATGTGACATTCAAAGGGAGAAAATGATTTTATGTGTGTGTTTAAATCAGTATTTTGGGTCAATATTTGATTGACCTGTGGATCTTTTCTTACTTGGAAAGCTGGAAAATGTGTATTGTACTTCTTCAAAACAGAAAAAGCTAGCAGAACAATACTTAGGTATATTATAGTAATAAAGGAAATCTAGAGATTCCATCTGTGTTGCCAGGTAATATGGACTTGGCTAAATGAGTGGATAACAGTACCGCTCACTCTTGTTTCTTTTGATGGCTGCAGACTCACTGTATGTGATAACAGACCCTCTATGTGTTGAATAAGCTACTCCAAGATTTGTAATGGGCCTCATGGTATTATATGCCCATAATGAATGTGGAAAGTACCATGTAGCCATATTTAGTATGAAAGTAAGTCAGAGCCAGCTCAGGTCTACAGATTTTCCATATCTGTTTAAGAGGATACATTGCTTATTAATTGTTCTGGCGGATCAAGATCTAAATGCATTAATAAATTAGACCTTTGAGCCCAGTAACATATTTCCATTCTGCTTTTAAATGCATTGCTGTTCTATTCTTTTTATGCTAAGTTTTTCCTGGAAGTATGAGACTATGAAAAAGATATAACTATAGCTAAATAAGGGAAAAATTATCTTCAAGTAGTTTGGTAACTCCAGAAAGTGAATGGGCCATGTTTGAGGGGGCTGCAGCATCAAGGATGTCCTTGAATTTTGCTGGTACCTTCTGGATTCTTCTGACATTTCTTATGTGTTTAGGTGGTCTGCTGATGATTCAGGAAGAAGTGTGATGGGGTTTTCTTTGCAAACTTTCTGCAGTGTGCACTCTCTACAAATTTGTATTTAATTTCTAGAAGTATCTGGGGTTTGGTACCGAGATGAATTCTGTGTTGTCTGCTAAATCTGGTTCATGATTCCCTGGAATGGGGTTGCTGGTACCAGTATTCTTACAGGTGTCTTACTGACTCATGATATTTCTGAATGACCTGTGTTGCTCTTTTAGAATAATTTTGAAATTTCTAAATGTGAGTTTCTTTTGTTTTCCACTTTGCTGACAGTTTCAGCAGGTTGGGAGTCTATTGAATTTCCATTCCACCTATGGTTGTTATTACTTTCTTATATGTGAGAACATGGTCAGGCAGCAGATAATTTTTTTTTTTAACTTCATTTCTCTTAGGCAGTTAAAATTCACTACATTGAGGCCATTAACTGAATTTTACAAAATCCATTTCTGAAAGAGCAGGTGCTTTGCGTGGGACTGATAGAGAAACCGCAATACTATTTGCACGAAATACAGTATGTTGATAAGAAACTCCTCTGGCAAACCACTGTAGTTCTTCTCAAGACATATATAGTGTTTCAGAATGAAATTATCTTGAAAATTACACTAATATTAGATGTGCTTTTGTTTTCTACCTGAATACTTGCGTTAGGCATTTGTTGAATCTTTCCCCCTTGTCATGTATATAATCCAATTCATATGTTTACAATGCTGTCCATTTTTTGATTTGGATCCTGCTTTAGGTTGCAGGAGGGCAATGTTTAAGAAAAAAAACTTCAAAAAGCTGTAGTTGTTGGAGTGGTGGCAGTGAGCAATAACTTTGAGTTTGTAAATCATGACAGTAAAAGAAAGGTCAGCCCACTTCTTTCATTCATCACTTTTCTAAATTTCTCTGGTGAAAAAGTGTTTAGCGTATTGCACACCATTACCCCAAACTATAGCTGAATTAGCAGAAGTTCAAGGGTAAGAGGGACATTTCCTTCCTTCTTCCTCCCTTTTCCTCATAAGAAAAGGATGGTATTAACTATTCTGGTAGACTACATTTATAAGGAAGGATCCATAGAGACTGTGTATTTTCCAATTCATAACTAAAATAGAACAATCATTGACATATATTTGTATTGTATGAAAAAACAAGAAAAACAGGATTTATTTAACACACTATAATAGTGAAAATAGTGGATTGAGAAATGGGAAATTGGGACAGAGTATCTGTGCATTATTTTTTAACTTTGAGAATTTTGTGTCTGGAAAATAAAATTGTAAAGGAAGAGATGGAAACTTCACTGTTGGAAATGTATTTTAAAATAGCAGGTAGCATACCAAATATGCCTCCTCAATGGAAAGGTGGAATGTAGTCCCTTGCCATTATAATTTCTTTGCTTTAGCCTTAATTTTGCTTATGTAAATTTTTACAGCTCTGATCATCTGAAATGTCATCTGTAATACATTCATATTTGTAATTATCAAGGTCACACAGCTATTTAGTAAGCCATTCTGGGTTTCCTTCTTCTTTTATTTTTGTTTTTCAAGCTTTCTCACTCATTTTAATTGAAAATGTGGGAGGGAATCTTTGCTTCATATCTGATTATGGTTTTCATCACGAATGAACCTCCATATTCTAGGAGACACAGAATTATTCCTGTTAGGAACAGCTTTGATGGAGGGTGGTCAAGAAATCAAAAGAACAGATTAGTTGCATTATGACAGAAAAGGCCCCATGAAAGGAAATAACATTGGTCATCCTTAAAAAATAATACCAAGGCAGGCTTAAAGAGAAAGAAGGCAATTATTTTAGGAGTTATTGAAGCAAAAGTAGGTATGTAATTCCTTATATATTATTTCATTGGAACAACCTTCAGTGAATTTACAATTCCTAGAAGTTTTCTTCTGAATCCAAAAAGCCTGTTGAAGAAATAAATGTGAACTGTGTAAAAAAAAATTTAAAAAAGTCAGTAATAAGCCAAAGAACAGAGCAATACAATTTTCTCTCCCCATTTAGACTAAGTAAAGCAGCAAAAGCACCTGTTCCAAAAATGAAGTAATTTTCACTTTCTTCATATACAAAGCAGGTTGTTATTTCCTTTTTTCAGGTACAACATTGGCTCCACTGATGTAGTGAAAGCAATGCCATTGACTTTCCATGACTTTCCATTCTCCCTCTCATTCTCTCTCACTCATTCCCTCCCTCTTCTTCTCTCTCCCTTTTTATCTTTCACACACACACACAAAATCCTTACTGTCCTGGGGAAGCTCCTCAGCCAGTGTGAAATGCTGTTCCTTCCATCCATAGAAGTACAGATATGAGTCCCATTCCTGCGAAGTCCAGTTTCCAGTGCTGTTCCTGAATGAATTGATCAGTGTTTTCCTCACTTGTACTGCAATTCTTATTATTAGCTCCCCACAGTTGAAGTCGCTTTTCCTGTTTCCATTTCAGGCTTTCCCAATCAATTCCAGTTCTTTGAAATCCTACTTCCATCCAATATCTGTGGCCCATTGCAGTGTTAAACCAGCTTAGGAAACTAATTGTTCTTTCCAATCTTTCTTTTTCCCAGCCTATGAAAGAAAGGGGGGGTAGAGAATGAGAAAACTAAGTTGCCTTGCAGATCTGCTCTTCCTGCCAATGAGCTGACATTTTCTTCTACTTATGGTTTCTGTCTTTCATTGGATGATGTACCTCTGTACTAACTGTTGACCTCCTTGTTTTCTGATCTTCTTGTGTCTAACCAAGAAGCTGACAGATCTGCAGGAGGCTCTAGAGCTACAGGATAATCTGCAGGTAATGGAGGGGGCCTTGTGGGAAATCTGGGGAGGATTGTCTCATCTCAGACAGCTGTGGTCCTGGCAGGAAAACAGCCAGGCCCTCTTGTGAGATAGTGGACTTCATGTGTATCTTCATATCAGTTTGCCTATGTGTGTGTGACATGTATAAAAGGTTATCACCTTATTTTAGGTAATTTTGAAAAGGTGTGTAAATGTTGGCAATTTTTTGGTTGGTGAGGTTACACTTCTCAGGAAGAGACATGTACATGACACCACAGTTGCTAGTTTTATGGTATAATTAATATAAAAAAAAGATACCAATAATGAAACATCTTTAAACTTCAAAAACATGCCTAATACAGTTTTTTCCTATTAACTATTTGACATAAAAAAGCATGATGGAAACATATAAAAGTTTTATTGTCATATATTTGGTATGCGTGATATACCAGAGCTCTGACTTCGTGATTTGTTTCTTATACAGCTCATCCCAAATTATCCTATAAAATATTTTTACTGTACTATCTTAGCATCTTTAACATATCAATCTATTCGTTTGTATCGTTCACAGTGTGCAGCATATTTTGAGTACAAACCAGATAAATGTATGCAAGTATGTTTAAGTACAGAAAATAATAGCTACTTTCCTCTTTAACCAACATCATATAACCTTTATTCCTGCCTTATTTTTGTTACCATAGATGGTGATTTGGGCTCTTTGTTTACCATTTATCTTATAGCAGTGTGCTTATTACTACAGCTTAAGCACACATAATTTAGTGTTTGAGCTTCAGGAAAGGAAGAATCAATCCAATTTTAAAACATCTTGGTGTTTCTACTGTCAGAATTTTATAGCAAAAATGTCTCAATGACTATAAATGACAATAAATAAATTAAAATGACCAGTTGGATATATATCACTGGAAACCTTATACTTTGTGAAAGTGTTCTATTTTACTTTATGAATAGTGAAAAATGTAGTGCCTATCTTCTGAATGTACTAAGATGCTCAAATTTATAATACTGGAATTTTTTATATAATATTTTATGGAATTTTTGTTTGTAGGTGGCAAGTAGTAGTGGAAACTTCTGTTAGTTTTCTCAAAATAATTTTACAAATTTTTGTTCTGTCACTATGACAAACACAGGAAGAGAGGAAGTGGTGCAACAGTGCAGCAGAATAACAAGGGGAAGAAAGAATACGTGTAGAAATGTATGCCATGCTGATGTAAACATTTCAAGACTGAATATCAGAAGGCTAGAAGGATTGTGGGAATTAAAGATAAAAAGGGTTCAGGTAGACTTGAAAGGTTTGACAGAGAGGGTTATGCTTAATTATATGGCATTTACTAAATGTGAGGGAGATTAGATGAGCAACCAAAGAAAAATCTATTAAAAGGCAATGTTCATGAAGCATCTGAGGTTGTCCTACCAGGCAGGAAAGCAAGTGATAAGGTGAAGGTTAAGATATATTAGAGATGACTGCAAAAGCAAGGACGCCCAAGGAACTGGATTGCAAAAGCATATGAATTGATGGCAACCACTGGTAAGCCCACATTTAAAAAATTTCCAGCAACTAATGGAATGGGAAATTTTCAATGTGTTAATACAATTTGCAATGTAAGGCTACTTGGGTAGGCTATAAAGAGCTCCATTCAAGGCCTGACACCTAAAATAACAGAAATGAACATATTATCACCTTCAAAAGAGGTGTGATTACATTACAGAAATCTACCTTATGTGGTAGACCCATTTAGTGAGCCACCAGACTCAATTGATTCCTTAAGCATATCATCAGATAAGATTAAAGACTCCTCCCATGGAAAATGGTGATATTTTTTAAAATTAAAAAGACTAGAAATTTATTCAGTACATTTTTAAAAAAGAGAAAAAAATTTCAAACTGAGGAGCAGTAATCCATGCAAGTCTATTATCTGGGAAACCGATTTAGGAGATACTTCAGCTGGTTTACCTGACTTGAGCTATGCGGTGAATGCATTACCTACAACAATAAATTGAAACAAAATATTAAATTTAAACTTGCTCAGCATACTCAGTATTACCATTTATAATGAAGGCAGATACTGGGAATTGTTATCCTATAATCCAGGAAGGCAACTGAAAAATTACGCAATGCAGAATTGCATGCAATTCTAAATACGTTATAGGAAACAAGATTTGGGGAGGTTGAACTGGTAACCGTTGATTTGGTAGGATATATTTTCAACCAGAAATGTTGACCATATAAGCACGATTCAGTCAGGTAAGCACTTAGCCATGTTATAAATTAGAGCTACGAGTTCTAATTCTGATTTCAGAAGAGTGGAGAAACTAGATGCAGTAACACGTAACAGTATTAGTACCTACACTATATGCCTGCAATGATTTGTGCTCTTGCTTTTCAGAGGACCATTCTGTAAATGCCATCCTTTATCACTGCAGAGGTAATAAAAGCAGCATCCCCAGAAGTGTTCATTTCCGATGGAATTCATTGCTGATCTCATCTATTTAAGTGAATGCAAATGAATGTTCTCTCTCCTGTTTCTCTGAAGGATTGATGCATTTCTGACCGGTGAGCACTGCACAGTGTCAGTCTCCAGAAACAAATGGAGGAAGATTGACACAGAATGGGTTCATACCTCAAGTAGCCACGGGATTTAATCTCCTTGCATCTCTGGGTGTATATGTGTCAGTCATAAAGTAGTCTGTGAATTACTTATCTCCTGACATAATTCAAATATCTCAGAAATGTTATTTTTCTATTAAAAAGAAGGATTGACTTTGCAAGGCTACTGTGGGCTATAGAAAATATTAAAAAATTGCTACTGATAGATAAATGACATATAGAACTGGAGAGAGAGTTTGCTTTGTTCACATTTATGGAAACTTTCATATGTTCTGTTGTTTCACTGCATTAGGAGACATGCTACTTCCATTGTAAGGTAATTTAGTGTGATGTATTGTGTATTTATAGTTAAAGCTCAAAATTGAACTTTTCTAGCAGCAGAGAACAGTAATAGCCTTGCAGGATATACACGAGCTCACAATAAGGCCAGTAATCCGCAGGTTTAAAGTTGCACTGTGCTGGAGACTATCAGTCAACACTGGGGTTTCTAGTGCTGCCTACATGAGAGAAGTTGCATTAGAGTTTAGAAAAGAGAGGATTTGAGAGAGAAATAACCTTTCCTAAAATGAGAGAAAGAGGAGGTTTGCTTTTGAGGCTTGTTTTGTCATCGCCCACTTAGAAATCTCTTTGTGGTAGCTGCATTCAGTCCTTTTTAAAATGGCATTGGCGTGCTGACATTTCAAAGGGTGCATACCAGGAATGGCATGTGAGGTCTTGTTGCTGAAGAATTGTGTGTCATGTCCTGACTTCATTACACTACAGGGAGGAGACTGAAGTATGTATTTTCATGTCTCTATAACTCAGTAATCCTCGTAGTTCTCTAACTTTATGTTGTTTTGAAGAAGACTACTTCCATTTTCTTGAGTAAAATGGAATTTAAAGAAATGGCTTATTTGGCTCTGTCAGGCTGGTAAGTTTCCTGTGTAAGTCAGGAAAAGCTTGTGACATGCACTTATATTTCTGATAGAAATTTATACTAATTAATTTTTATCATTTTTCCATTGTAGTAGTAAGTTACATCCATGTTATTTGATTATACCAGCATGTGTTAATTAATTTCCAGCCTTTCATCCTGGAATGTGAACTGCAGGGTTTGAGCTGCAAGAAGCACTACAACGTGCTGTTATGAGTCCAAATAATCACAGTGCAATCTGCCAATTTTGCTGCTTTTGTATTTTAGTTTACTGTTATATAGACTATGTTAGGGGTTCTTCCTTGTGTAGTCAAGATACATTGACTGTGTAAGAAAAAGTACCCTTTCTGGACACCCTGCTTATTTACTTCTTATTCGGACATTTTTTTGGTTGATCTCAAATGTGTTTGCTCTAGTCAGGAAAGTTAGCTCCAAAGACACTGTTTCATTTGCCCTATTGTAGGTATTGGGAGGGAACTTGCATTGCAAGTTATTAATTTTTACTGGTGTTTTTATTCAAAGTAAGTATTTATCTTAAGTGCATCTCCTACATATTTTTCAAATTTTGAATAATTTGGGGATCTGTATCAATGTTGACAAGATGCTTTCCAAAATGGTTGAACATGTGCTTATATTTTTGCTAGGGAGTTCCTGTACAACTGAAAAAGAGATTGGGGAGGCAAGTGCGTGACTTGTGTTGAACACTTGGGATCACATTAACTACAGGAAAACAAAATAACCTGGGAAGAAATTGCTGCCTTGATTATGAATGAACTCTGCTTGCAGACTTTGAAGGAGGGAATAAACAATAATAATTAACAAGTTTAAGCAAAAATGTATAAAAAAAGTTAATAAGTTTATTGGCAAGTCTGACAGGAGATCCCTTTGCAAAACCAAAAAATATGGATTAAGAACTGTTTTCTGTCAGCATTCTTTAAGGTAACTGTTTTCCTGTGGTCTTAATGGAAGTGTGAACATAAGAAAAAAAAAAGTAGGACATTTGATATTATTATTCATAAAATATTCTGGTTTTGTTTTAAGGCTTCTTATGTATTACAGTTTCTGATAATATCAAGCTTAGTTCTTTCAATTTGGATTCTTTTCATGTTTCAGAAACTGATGGTGTTCAAATTCTAGATGAGCAGGAAAAACAAAGCTTTTAGGTAGGAGTTGCATTGCTTGAAATTGGAAGCAATCATTTCCCCATCCTTCCCTTTTATGCTGATTTTCAATTCCTAACAGTTTTCAAGACAAGAAGACATGGAATCAAGCTGTAGAATATAATACCTTGCCTTATTCTAAGGTTTGTCGCATAGCTGAGCACCAAATGAACGAAATCTCTGTATTCTCCAGACTTAAGTAACATGGAATTAATCTAGGAACAGCTGTATTTGCTCAAATATTTCTGTGAAATATGGTTTTAACAGAACAGAGCAATTGTTCAAAATAAATGTATCCACACATAGAATAATTTAGGAATATCTGGAATTCTAAGTCCTCAACACCTGAGCGATCAGGCAGCTCATGCTTCTGTCATACCAGAACAGGAGCAGAAATTTATCATGGCACAGTGGCATCTCCTTCCCACACCCTGGAAAGCCTAGGAACCTCTAACAGATGTACCTTATGGAGATAATTTTTGCTAGAGATGCACAGAGAAAAAAAAACTCAAACTATGCCCTGATTTATCCCTTTTTTGATGATGGAGTGATTGCCTTTGCAATGTGAAGTGTGTAATAGCTGATAGTATATTTTGCCTCCCAACTACAAGCATAAAATTCAAAATAAATTTTAATTTAATGAATTTTAAATAGCTTTAAATAGAATTAATCAGGCAAAAATGTGTGTGTATTTATCTTGAAAGGTCATTTTTTTCCGAATAAGACTCCAAATCAGTTGACAGTTTCTGGATGTAAAAAGTGTTGGTTTAGCCAATTTCAGGGTACTACAAGCTAATAATATTTTAGCATGTTTTGCTGCAAATTTCTAATACATAAGAACACAGACTTGGTAAATGCCAGGAAAAGACTAGTTCAGAAAATAGTGAAATCTGTGAAATATAAATGAGATCAGTATGTCTCTATTACAAACAAACAAAAATATAATTTGTTGCTGCATGTTTGTTGCTAACTCTTTCCTGAACTAATAAACGTCAGCTAAATTGCTGGCCTCAGTCACTTGTTCCACAATCCAACCACCCTCCACATGAAGAAATGCTTCAATTGCTCATACCACTTCCCGTCTTCATTTTCAGTATATGATGTATTACTTTTCAGTTAGTTACTAGTTCATTGAACTTGTTAATTTCAGACAAATATTATCTCAACTCCACATTGGCAGAACACTTGCATAATTTACACTGTTTATTTTCCTTCTGCAACTTCTAGAGATACTGTGTTGGAAGTGCTGGGTGACTTTTTTACCTCAATTCGTTGATGGCAGCAAATATGAAGAACATACAAACTTTAGGGAGCCTGTGAAAAACCTATAAGATCATCTGGGTAACTGCAAGGGCTATTGTAATCTTATGTTCTGAGGCAATATACATACCATAGGTTTTATCTGGATGTCATTTTTTCAGATAAAGGTTATGTCATTCCTTGTGACAACTTTGCTATTTCTCTTCAGGTTAGGAAACAGGAACCTTCATGTCAAAATATTAAAGTGTCTTTTAGAAAGAGCTGAAAATCCTGCTCATTCCTTTGCAGAATGTTTGGGTTTTTTATAAAATATCACCCAGTCACTGAACACATCTGGTATTGTCTCCATTGGATATTTCTCTGCAGAAAGAAAAATGTCATATCTTTTAAATCCAGCTGCCACACTTGGGCAGTTAAGCATGTCAAGGAAAGAAACATATACTTAGATATTAATTTATACTTGGATGTGGTTTTAAATCAATAGAATTTAATAGGAAGAGGTAGCATACCCATTACTGCCACATGCTAAGTGGATAGTCTTCTTCCAGTATAAAAAAGTGTTGGTTTGGTTTTGCTTGTCTTACTTTTGAGATAGTTGAAACTTAACTATAAAACCTTAGAAGCTTGAATAAGAAGATTCATGTGGGAATTTGACTTGCTATTAGCTTGTTTGGTAGAATTTTTCTGAGTAGATAAGCTCTCAGACAGTATTATCAAAATTTGAATCCTTAGAGGAAAATACCAAAGCTCTGGATCTGGCGGAAAGACCAAACTAAGCCTTGAATTGAAAGTGATAGGGGAGATAGCAGATAACTGATATTCATGCTCTTTTCTGTGATCCCATTCAGACCCTTTTTCTTTGTTAAATCCAGGCAAAAAAAAAAAAAAAAAATCCCATGCTGCAGCATTTCTTAAGAAGGTCACGGTAGATATCTGCTTATTTCAGACACTGCTGTGGCATGTAGTGATCACTCTTAAAATAGGCCCTCTGCTAATTAAAAATAACTGAAGAGAAGGATTTTATTTTGATATGCATTTACAGAGAACATTATTCTCTTTATCCGGTATTAAAATCTAAACTCCTAAATAAGTTCTCTTCAGTGCTTGTTCCCTTTTCAATCAATAGAAGAAATACAGCAATCAAAAAAGGAACAAAGTCATTTTCCCACACCAAACACTACGTTTTCTTTCAAAACAAACACAGGCTCACGTGATAAGGTCTGCTTCACTGAAAAGAAATATTCTTCAGACTTCAATCCCCAGGCCCAGCAAGGCAGAACATGAGTTAAATTTTTAGTAAGCTAACAAGTGCTCTTGTTCTTTTAAGTAGGTAGCTAAGTGCAAGAGCTAAAAATAGATTAAGATGATTTTACTAGAGCTATACTGGAGGAACTTTGCCCACTTCAGTAGAATTAGGTCTTAGAAATTCCTGCGCTAAACTCTGGTCTCTGGAGCTCGTGTTGCCTCTTTTCTCTGGGCCCTCATTCCCCAGACTTGCCTTGGCAGATGGTTTCGTTCTCTTCTATCACTCTTCCCACTTCAACCTGGCCAGTCATAAAACACTTACTTGCTGTTCTTATGCCCTCACCGTTCTCCTTGTCCCTACAGTATGTGGGTTTCTGGCAAATATTTTGCCCCTTTGTCACAATAAATATGCTTATGTGAAGTAATTATGAAATTAGGTACTTTTTGATTCAGCATAAACTATCCCTCATTAGACAATCAAGTATACATAAATTTATTTTTTTCTAAGTGCTAAATGTCTTTCTGTAACAATGTTGGCTATTGTCTGTATGGCATGATGCTGTTATTTAGTCTGTGATTTCTAATAGCAGGCATTAACACTGATTACTGTCAATTACTTCTTAGTTATTAGCAAATGTCAGGGAATAGAAATGTATTCCTTAGTGTTCCCCAGTAAAACAAATTCTAATGCATGCAAAAATGCTATTATACAAAGCATTTACAATTTCCAAGTATATTTTAAGCAAAAAGTCTTTTGACAGTGTATCTGCTTATTTTCATAATGACTTTCCCCTTTCATGCAAGATTCTGGCATTACAGATCGAATTCTACAGTTTAGCAGACACACATCATCTTGCATGTTGGCACCCACTTACGTATCTTGCTGATTTCAAGGACTAGCACTCCTTGTTTACATTATAACTCCAATATGCAGTGGATGTTACTTGGCACCTTCACATGTTGAGAACATAGAGCATTATCCTGCTTCTTCCAGATCAATTAGGACCTTCACAGCAAACAAACAGCTTAATGATGTCTACAGCTACCAGCTGAGTATCCTATGTTAGGTGAGAGGAAAAAGACAACTGTGTCCTGTGCCCAAGGTACTACAGGTATGAGCTGCAGGAAGGCTGCCAATGAATAAAACTTCAGTTTCAGAAACAGGGGATGAAGAAACAGCCACTGGAAAATTGCCACAGTCTACTTTCCAGACTATTCCAAGGTAAACTGTCCTGTTTTGTTCTCCACCTTTATTCTGTACTTCAGAGTATTCTACCTAGAATCCATTTCTTCTTTCCTTGAGCCCAAAGAAAGCCAAGTTGCACATGATCAAGTTTGTGAGTTGCCAGAGTCTTCCCTGGATTTTAAGTACAGGCATTACTAATGCAATGCAATGTTTTGTTTCTTTTTTCCCAGTGGTCTCACATGAATTTAAACTTGAAAAGAAAAACTAATTGCCTGCAAACCTGTTCTAAAAAAATCCATGGGTTTTTTTTTTTCATGAAGAGTTATGCTAGGAGATAGGATGATATTCAAGCCACTTGCTGAGCCACCTGTTTGACAGTATTATCTCAGATAAATGAAGTTTCTTCTCAACTCTACAGTATTTGTTTTATTACATTAATATTTCTTTTGTAAGTGCTATTTCATTATTTTAGGATATTATTGTGATTTTATGAATTATGGAGATGCTATTTTGGTTTGCTTTACTGAGTACTTAAGTTCCCAGTAGCTGACTTTTTCTTCTTCTTTCATTAAGATAATCATACTATTTTTAATGTGCTTCTAAGCTGCTCTAGCACACAGCACAAATTCCATTTTCTATCACAATTATCTATTATCAATTCCTTTATCTATCAGTTCCATTATCTGTCTATTCTATGTTATTGCACTGATAGGCCTGTGATTACTGGGTTTTGTGATTACAAGAGAGGCAAGAATTTGATTCTTATTACTGTCTTGTTACCTGAAGGAGTAAATCCCTGGAATCCTGCAGAATTAGTAACCTTAACACTGGTGAGAAGAATAAGAGAGAAGCCCTTTTCCTCGCTCCCAATGATTCTGTAGCCTCTTAGGAAGCTACGTTAATGAATTCTTAGAAATGGGATTCCATATTCAAGGAAGAAAGTTTGTTCAGGATGTAAATTTTTAAAAGCAGCCTGTAATGAAAGGTCACTCCAGACCTGCTGTATGAAAGCCTTTCATATGGCTAGAGATTGCAAAGTGATGGCAAGCCTTCTGCAACTATAGTCCTCCTTTACTAATGAGGAATCCCTTTTCTGTCTTTATTGCTATTCCTTTCCATGCAAATTAGCTGGCCCCATCATCTGTAGTCTGGGACATTTCAAGCATAAATTGACTTTGAAGCTCTTACATATCACTGGCATTTGCCTGCACTGTCCACGCAGGCTTCATGAACAATTTGAACACACAATTTAAACCCCTTTTCTTCATTAACAAACTCTTTAAATCGACAGCATTTGGGGATCAGCTCTTGAATTGCCATCTAAACCAGCAATTGTCCAATTAAATAGGCCTCAACATGGTTATTCTGCCCAGCTTTCATTCATCAGCCATCCCCTTCCCTGTCTCTTTCCAAGAATCTTTGTCATGAAAGCCTGCTTCATTGGCAGGTCCTTGTACGAGCAGCTCCTACAGAGGTGCTACGCAACAGCTACTGCTGAGAGAAGGAAAAGTGATTAAAAAATGAGTGTGATTGTTTGGAAGTTTACAGATGGTGACCCTGTGTATCTGGAGGACCCCTGCCTGAGAAGGAAGATTGGTTTGTGCTCTTAACCTGTGAAAGGCTCACTTCTGAAACAGATGGCAGATACACCATCTATTTAGTGTGTGCTAAAGAGGTGGAATTCGTTGGACCTTTCCTGGACTACTCTGTCTAGGTGGTGATTTGAACAAGAGATCTTTTAATTAGTATATATTAAGCTTTAGTGTTCAGCCTGAGTTATTTTGAACTACTGGATCATTAATGGCAGGCTGGGATGTCACTGTAAGAGTCACTTTGCAGGACTCATGTCTGCTACTTTGCCTTGACACCAACAGGAAAACTCAGTTTTCTGTTTCAGTTTTCCTGTTAAACAAGTTTTTAATTCCCTAGAGATTTTGATAAACCTGTTTCTCCAGCACCTACTCTGCTAGCGCTCTACACAGTGTAAAGAAAGGCGCAGTTTGAGTGATTATGCTACTGCCAGCTGACCAAGATGGTTTTGGTATCTAGATCCTTGCCTCTCTATGTTAAAAGGCTAAAAGGCCACCTTCTTTACTGAGCCTTTACTTTCCTTTTACAGTGCAGGAGCTGCAGGGCTTTAGGGACTAGTCCACTCTTGCCAGTTCCCAGTCAGGAAAGGCATGATTGATAGCAGGGATATTTGCACTACGTAAATCCAGATTTTCAGTGCAGTGTGTGTCTCCATCAGTCTCCCCCTTTTGTACAGCTTTGCTATTCTGCATTGCTTATTATGGTGGCAGCTTCTCCACCACTTCTCACAAAGTATATTAGCAGCTGTATCTAGATACCTCCTATACATGGAGAATTTATTCTGTTTCCACCCTAAGATCCCTTAAGAATTTGTTTGGAGGCTCCTCTTTTGTGCATTTTGTCCCTGGCCCCTGGTAATAAAAGACCCAGTCCTGCTGTGGGACATTAATCTAGTCCTTACATCATTACAGTACTGTCCCTTTGAATCTATGGTCATGACTTCCAGCAGGATGGTAGAAGAAAGCCATTCCTCCCAGGTGATCTTTCACATACTTTTTTTTGTTATTCTCCCCCGTTTTGTTTTTCAGGACAGGGTCTCTTTTAGAATCCCCTTTAGAGCCCCGGAGTGTTATTTGAATTTCAGTGAAGTCTGGGAATGAACTGCTAGCTTTTTTTGCTAAGCTGTATGTTTGCAGAACTGAGACATCCACTTGCATTTAAGGTACCAGGAAAGCTCTCTTTTCTTTCATTGACAGAAGAATCTCTTCTGGAAGACTTTTTCTGTTCACATCTGTAGTCAAGAGAGCTAGAAAATTAGCACTTTCACTACAGGTCTAAGTGTCTAAAAAATGGTTATGAAGCTACAAAGATTGTTCTGTTTGTGGCTGCCAGACCACTTTCCGTGGAGTTTAAGCAGAAGGCTGGCTATTTTTTGAAGAATACCACTTTTCCCGAGAGCTGCAGAGCTGGTACTGGGGTCTTTACACTCAGGAAAGCAGAGAAAGGTTGCAGCATACACTGTCCTTTTATTTCAATGAAAACTACACACAGAGGGTAGACCCATCAAGTATTGTTAAAGGAAAGGATGTACAGAGTAAATAAGAATGCACTCAAAAAAAAAAGAGTATACATACACAAACACACACAAAAAGTAAAAAACCCAACCTTCCTTTATTATTTTTCTCGGTCCAGAAAAAGGTGTGACCCTAAAACACATCACCGTAAAGGTAGCCCACATCTTTTTGTGTTTGAATTTCACATTTAAGTAATTTTGTCTTCTTTTTGTCTGTGGTACATTTTTGTAGGAGAGGAGAGCTTGAGATTATGCAGTCTGTTATTCTCAAGGAGCAATTTTCCATTCAAATGAGCAGTGTCAAAGTATTTCTTATTCTAACTTTTATTATTATTATTATTATTATGGCTTAAGGAGTTTCAGTGTCTAAAGTAAATCAGTTATGATTTCCAGGAAAAGAATGAACAGGTCAAAAGGACTCTCTACTGTTGGAAAAAATCAGTATTAGTGGAATTTGAGCAGTTTCCAAATGAACCCATCTCTATCAGAAAAAAAAACCACAAACAAAAAACAAGTGTTTATTCTTTAAGGTCATCTCTGTAGGAAGTGAGAATTTTTTCTCTCATGAGAATTATGTATTCACATAGCTATAAAGTGAGAGATGTTAGAGTAGTTCAGGAAAAAAAGCAACATTGGATTATGCAGTATTCTTATTTTCATTGATAATGCATTTTGTTAGATGTACTGGCTCAATGAAAGCTGCTCAGGTGAGAGCTTGTTTTCAGTTATGAAAATAAAATTAGTTTATTTCTTCTTTTACGGTGGCATAAATGCATATACCTTGTAAAAAGAAAATTCAGCCATGCTTTCTTGCTCTCCCAGAACTGAACTGTATAAATTAAATCCTTGACTCTGCTCTGGATGGATTAGTTTTGAAACATCCTTACACTCCTAAATATGAAATACATGTTTTTATTGGATTATTGCATGAAAAATTCATTGATTGGAGTAAGCTTTAGTGATACTGTGAAGTAGACAATGTAATAGACTTAGCAGAAGAGAAACAATTAGGTATACTTTTGTCAAATAGCAAGAAATTGTGTATTCCTGTGTTCATTTGTAAACTGCTAGGATGCTGCAAGTGGATCAGCAAGAGCATGGACCTAACTTTTAAGATTACATGTGAGGCTGGTCTCTCTAGAGCCAAATACATGTTCAGACTTTTGCAAGAATGTTTGCAAGACTTTACAGATCTTTCCTATTTAGTCAGCTGAAATGATACTTTAAATGAAATTGCTAGGGTTTTTTTTTTAAAGCGCAGATTGCTTTTGAACTGTTGCTTTAACTCTAGTCTCCAAGCCTATAAATTACAGCTGCTTTCTCTTATGTTTCCTTATGTCTTTGGTACTTCTTTCTTTAGCCTTTTTCTGTGAACAGGTATTTGATACTGAGTCACATTTTGTGTATAAATGTTTGTGACATTGTGTAGGCTCCTAAGTCACTCATTCATCCATGGAACTCTTTCATCTTGAGACAAAACATACTCCGTATTTGATTGTTGTCTGAAGTGGTTTCTGGCTGCCATGTATCAGGAAGGGCAGAGGAGGAGCATTTTAAGCACAAAAGAGCGAACCTTACAGGTACATGGGAATAAGGCTGTGACAAAGTCTTTTGCTGTCTTAAGCATTATTTGTCTGACTCCCATATACTGTGGCCTATGTGAGATGGAGGGAGATCCTGTAGTGTGGATTCCTTATGGGCATCTAGAGGTTTTTTGGTTAATCTGTTTCAGATGTTACTGCTTTTAGAAGAGTTTCAGCTGCAGCTTGTAAATTCCTATAAATCAAACTAAGACTGCTATGGATAAACTGAATTATAATCTCAGGAAGGATGTTTAGAAATTGCGTTTCAAAACCCACCACTATTTTTTTTAATTTTTTTTTAAGACACAGTTTGTTCTGCCTATTTTTTAAATTATTGTTGATATTTAGTATTCCAGCAGATTACTTTGGGCCTGAAAGGCAGGAAAGTATTTTGTGCTCTAGATTTGGGTAGAAAATTGCAGGAGCCTCAGAAATCACTGTTCCTGATAACAGACTTCACCTGCTGTTCTCTCTGCCAAGATGCCAAAAGCAGGTCCATTCACGACTGAAATGCTCATAGAAAGCAACGTAATTTAATAGAATCATGCCACCTGATTTCCTCCAAATGAACAGGTTCCTGTAACAATGTGTGCAATGTGGTAGAGGTTTCTTTACTATTGCTGAGCTCTTTTCAGTCTCTAACTGCATTAGCAGTAGCTTTTGCATTCTGTACTTCACCAACACCTTACATGCTGATAAAAGCAGTCCTCAGCAGGCTGGGGGCAGGACGCGTTTCAGGAACGTCCCAGCCAAAGACTGCCCCTGCTACGTAAGGACAGGGCAATGATGCTCAGAGCTGCTTCAGGCTCGCTCTTGAGAGCATGGAAGCAGATACACTAAATCAAATGGTGAATGCACATTTGTTTTGAGATTTTTAACATGTAGCCATCTTCAGCTGAAACATCTGCTACAATGAACTTGACATTTGCACTAATGACAGCATCAGTTTACTTAATGTCCTTCATTAAAATTGCTTCCCAAAAGAGAAGTCTCCTTTTTCAAAGACGAGGGTGAATTTGCTAGTTGTGTTTTTGTAAACAGTGAAAGAACCGGCCTCGTAACTGTGTGGCTAATGGCTGGTGGTGGAGCTGATCTCTGGGAAAAGGAACAGGAAGCAGCAGGGTTGGCTGAGGAGAAATATTCTAGATTTGGTGCTGACAGGGCAAATTTCTGAATCCAGGGAGCAGCAGTGCATGAAAGCAATTAATGAAGACTGAATCCAGTCTCCAGTGCTTTGGATTGTGAGGGTTTTTTAATGAGGCTTGGAAGATGGGAGAATATATTTTAAAAAAGTAGTAGAATGACTGTGACATAAGATTTTCTATATAATTTAGTTCTATTTCTAATAATAAAACAGCTGCTTGTTTAGAAATTCCTGCTGGCTTTGTAGACCCTGTTAGAAAACTTCCTTCAGAGCAGCTAGGTAGAAAGAAAAGAAATAAGCAGTTCAGTGTTATAAGAGAAACAAAGAATCGAGCTCTTGTTTCACGTGATTATATCTTTAGCTATTTACTTGATTACTATTTATTCTTAATCAGATTTTTTGTATGTAGTAGAACCTGTGAGATTAAAAGTATCCATGGTAAGAGGAAAGAAAAAAAGATCTTGGTTACTGAGATCTGTTCTGTCTGAAGGGGAATGTTTGAAGCAGAGTTCAGCGCTGTATATAAAATAACAGAACAACAGTGAGAATTTGTTTTCCAAATGAGACCCTTTTTATTTACATTTCCATAATGTTTTTGTGTGGTAGTGCAGTTAATCATAACGTGATGCATCATAGCAAGAAGTGATGAGACAAAAGGAACTATACCTTTGACGTGCCATCATTTATATGGCTTTGAATTTGGAGATTTGTAAATTGTGAAAAACATTAGACTCACTTTTGTGCATAAACAAGGAAATACCAGTTTAAAAACTCATTTAATCTGAAATAACAATTTTAGCCTGGTAGTGATTGTTTTAGCCATAGCTGATTTTTGCTAATAAAAGCAACAAAATGTAAACTAAATATAGCCTTAATTTTCTGGATGACTGACTATGCCATAGGGCTGGAGCTTTTGACATTAGTGCATGTCTTGGGTCAGTTTCTGGTTCTTTTTCAATTATATGTTTTATATACAGATATTTTTGTATTACCAATGCCAGTATAACCCCATTGCATTTTAGAAAGGCATCCATTCACCTTTTACGAAAGGACAGATATTTTTCCTTTCAGAATATGCTAAACTTGAAGAATAAGCAGCACATTTTAGTGCTTAACAATTTTCCTTTTTGGTCTTCATTATCTTTGTTATACTGCAGTTTCTGCAGATTATTTTGGAAGGGTTGAGGTCACAAATAATAATGCTGTGGGTTTGTGAAATATTTTCAAACATCTAAATTATGATGATGACTTTGTGTTTGCAAAGTATATTCAACCATGTAGATATTAACACCTCCTGCTATTCTTATTAATTGCATTGATGCCAGTCATATATAAATAATTCATCTCCCTCTTGCTGCATTATTCCTTCAAACCTATGTATGTTTGTATAATTCAAATTTTATTCAGATTTGCGTCAAAAGAATGTAACTTTGGTTGCAAAGTCAAGCACTTGCAAATTGAAAAAGGCATTTTTATGATTGTCAGTACAACGTTAATTCAGCCCCCTTCTGCATTCATCTGGTGGGCTGAGTGATGTCCTGTGGAAAAAATAGTATCCAATGGGGTAATTAAAATTTATATCACAATGCATAGATATGAACGTAGTGAGGGGAGAATTAAATTTACACAGGCAACTGGGTAAGTCTGGCATTTCCCAGCTTTCAAATGCTTGACTTTGTGACCTCAGTGCGCTTATAAAGTAGGCTATTGCAGACAATTCTTTATTTCTTTTAAGAGACAAAAGAAGGAAGCTGCAATAGACTGTACTACTGCAAACCCCTCATCTCACAGTGTCTTTACGGATGTTGGATACTTGAATTCTTAAACTAGACAGCTGGCCCTGAGCTACTTTGAGAGTGTATTAGTTTGCTGCTAATGCTGAAGGGGGTGAGAGTGTATTGATACAGATTTCTTATTGACTAATCAGACTCTAGTCCTGTGTCCAGAGGTATGGATTTCTGCTGTGTAGGAGGACTGGAGTAAGTGTTAAGTTATAATCAAATGAAAATGGGATCTTCTAACTGGCAGGCTTAATTAGGTTGTATCTCCACTTACATAATACGTGGTAGGAATATTTTTAATGCATAAAGCAATAAATGCAAAACCCAGAGAAATCAGAGTCTGTCTATCAGTATACAGGGAGTTTAAAGGTAGTTTTAGGCACAAAATGAAGAAACGCTGTACCCAACTGATGTGAAAAAGAGGTATGTAAAGAATACATAGAGACACTGGGGTTTGGATATGTAAGTTAGTTCTTCCCAAAGTTCATTTAAGTTTCATGTCCCTTCTAAAACTTGGCACACAATCTGAAAAACTCATTCACTTCTTGCATACTATGAATTTAATGACACTTTTTTTTTTTTAATAAGCTTCATTGTGTGAAGAAGGGTTAATTGCTGGTTTATAGGTAAGAGAAAATATCAAAGGACACTAATTTCAATCTGCATAATAACAAACAAGTCAGTAGTGCTACTGTTGCATGGTAATTTGCTATTACCGTGGTTATTTTTTTGGAAGTTCAAAATAGTAACTTAAGTTGGAGGAACCAGAAGTTGTTTCTCTGAGGGAAAGTATGAGTTCTGTATCAACAGTAACTGTTGATACATTTACATTCACATAGAAAATGGAAATATGTTTTCATTCTTAGAAGAAAACAGGAAGATGTGTACTTCATGTACTCCAGGGGAACATCTTGGAATGTTGAATGATCTGCATATTTAAGGAGGCTGATTGGCAGTAGTTCAAAAATATTTTGGAATAACTATCTCTGTTGTCATTTTCCTCATGCTCATCCTCATGCTGCCTTCGCTTGGCCCAGTATTTTCTTCTGAATTACCTTTTTTAATTCTGTACCCATTTTGTGTTCTTTTAAGCTGTAAGTAGTGCACAGAATAATTGGCCGATACACATGCACTGAGGCTTGCTTTGCTTCTAGAAAGTTGCAAGGATAGCTGTGTAGGTTAAGAAGTGGATAAAAGTACAAGTGATTCAGCAGTGCTGGTAAAGTCCTGATGCAGACACAGGTCTTGTGGCCTTTTATTGATATTCCATTCAGAGAATTGTTTCAATGCTATATCATCAGGAGATTTTTCACCAGCATAAAACACGTCTGTGTATTTGCTAGAACTCTGCAAAGACTGATCAATCTTGACAAACACAAAGTTGTCTCTTCCATCCACTAGAGGTCTGGACAACAAACTTTTGACAGAAGTTCCGAACATTCAAGAGCAAACATGAGAATTGAGCTAGTGAAGTGGATAGCATTAGTAAAAGATCAGGTTCATTAATGACAGTCTTCATTGCTATAAATCAACAACCAGTTTTTCAGCTAAAAGTCATTAGCAGATTACAAAAGAGAAAATAAATATTTTTATATTTAGAGCATGTCAACATATACTTTTTAATGACTGTTCTTCAGCTTTTGGTTATTTACCAAAAACCTTTATCTAGAAGAATTAATCTACTGTGATCTTGAATGCTAGGAAACAACAACTTAACATTAGATGTTTGTTGTCATGCAAACACTTAACATTTCTGCAGAAACCTTTTTATTTGCAGATCTCCAACTGTGCTTTGCAAAGATGTGCAAACATAAATATGGGGTTTGTCACAGAAGGGATGTGAATGAGGAGGATATGCAGCTCTGGAGGTGTAAATACATCCCATGACAGCGCACTACAAGTGTTACAGCCAGGAGTGCTTGTAGGGATATGGGGGCTGTGAGGAAAGAGGGTTAAGACAAACCTGTACTTCCCTTTGTCCATCCCACTGTAGGAAATCCATGCCCAGTTATCCTCAATTTATGCAAGGAGAAAAAAGTAGATGTGAAACTATCTTTCTACTTCTGCCTACACTTACAGTGTCACTCCTCACTGTAGTGTCACTCTTCTCACTTCTAGTGTCTCTGTCTATGTACTCCTTGCTTCTTTGGGTTTAGTTTCTTTTCTTTTTATCCACAGGCCACTAGCTGTGACCTCTCTGTTGTTGCTTTTCTGATGTGGTATCAAACCAGACAGAGTCCAAGACTGAGCACTGGAAAAAAACTCTTTTTACAGTACAAATTCCACAAAGCATTATTCCATCTGCACACTGACGTACTGTTAAACACTCTTTCATCAAACTTGTAGGCACTGTTTCCACTGCAGGCTTCTCCAAAGTTAGTTTCATTTAAAATACGCCAGAATATTTTCTTGTTTCCTTTTTTTTTGATAATTCAAATTAAGATAGATTTTGCAGGTAGTATTAAGTGGGAGGGAATTCAAGGCAGGGCCTGAATCTAAGTCTTCCTGTTTATGGTTGAGTGACCTAACCGCTAAGCTGTAGAAACTATCAGAACGTATTTCACTGTTACATTAAAACTTAAGGTATCGATTGCAAAGTGTCCCAGCACAGCACTAGGCAGCTGGCTGGGACCCGCACCCAGGTGCAGGCTCTGATTCAGGCCGTGATGGGAGAGCCTGGGCTTCTGGGGTGGCCTGTGGATGGATCTCACTTGCCAGAAGTTCCATTCTTGACCCAGGAAACTTCCTGCACACAAATCATTGAAACTAGTATGCTTCTACAGTTTCAGTTTTAACAAATTGACATCCTCTGATAAAATGTGTAGCTGAAAAATGCCTGGGAAGCCCCGCGTAGACCCTGTTTTCCTGTTTGGCAGACAATGGATACTTGATATCACGTTCTGGTTTTGTAACTTACACAGTTTTATCTGTACTCTTTAAACAACCAAAGCATTTAGTGATGCTGGATGTTATTTTTCAGTGTCAGCTTATATATATTAATAAAAGACAATACATCTTGCATTTTATTCCATCTTTAAAAAAAAACAGTAATTTTTTTATGGTAGCATCAGGAGCCACTGTGAACGTGGACCCTGAAATATAAAACTGAGATTAAAAATATGTATACTATATCTGTGGGTTTTTTTATTTTCTTCCAGTAATTTTCATTATAAATGAATTAGTTTTTCTTTTTAAGAACACATTTGCAATTTAATTTTTCCAGCTATCAAGCATTAGACACTTGATTAGCTTAAACTAAGAGGATTCAAGAAAAATTCTTCATGCATGATTTTCAGCTTCAAGTAAGATGTAATAGAATAAAATAGATGTTAATTAAATACCTCTGGTGCTGGATGACACTATCACATTATACAAAATAATTCCGATGCTTCTCCCCCCAATCTAGTATCTAGGACACTGTCTTACAGAATTTAATTCTCCTTTTTCCCACCTGGCCTTGCAAAATTTTATGCCCTTGAAATTTTGGCACATAGGGATGTAAAATTTTGAATAGAAAAAAAACCCAAAAACCATTCAATTCAGTTACAAATACAGTAATTACATGTACAGGTAAAGACTAGGAAGTTCAAATACTTGTGGAGGTCCACAGGTAGCAGTTACATTTCTTCCAAGCAAAAGAATCCTGAAGGCTCCTCAGCCTCTCTTCAGTAGCCTCAGTCAAAAGTAAGGCATATCAAACCGCAGTTCTGGCTCCAGTATAGGTTATGAGGCTCTGCTGTACTGGTATCAGCATTGGTGGAATTTTTTGGTAATTTCCCTAGAGTAAATTAGTATTATACACCCATTCCCTAAAAGGTACATGTGTAGATGGAGCACAGCTGGCATGCTTCCCTGCTCATACTCTGCTGTCATCCAGGCAGTGGAAAGTCCTTCTGTCAGTGTTTGATAGACTTAAATTAGCTTTCTGTATTTCCTTAGTTTGAACAAATTTTAAGTGAGTGCTTGTCTAACTGTCTCTCAGTATGGGGAATGAGAAAGCAGGGGCTGATCAGGCAATGAGCTTCCTTGGAAGGGCAGAGAAGTAAGATAAGAAGGGGCTCCAAGAAATGCTGCTTGTTTGCCTGAGTCTACGGTCCTTTTTTACCGTGCTGTTTGCACTGTTGTACGAGCACTGATTTGTTCATTCGGTCTGTCGGAGGGAGATATTTTGTGGGCATAAAGCAATTCGCCAGTGGCTGTGGTACTCAAGGGAGCTTGTGTACTGTGATCATCTCAGAGGCACCGATGGGTCTTTGCACTGTCAACTCCTTTCCTGTTTGCTTTCTGTTCTCTAGCACTGCTTGTCTCGGGTATTGAGCAGGGAGATACAGGAGAGATGACTGTACCTGACCACTGCAAAGGCAAATTAAAGCCTTGTGTACTCACTCCCCTTCCTTTCGTTAGTACAGCTAAATATCCCATAGCATCCTGATTTTACAAGTAACATGCGTGATGCTGGTTTTCCATCGTTACTGTGGTTTAGGATTTTTTTTTCAACTTTCAATTCATGCTGCACATTGATAGCCGTGAAAGAGCATGTACAGCCCGCAATAGCTCCTTGCTGACTTCTGTCAGAGAATGGATTTAACTGAATTATGTCCTGGAGAAAAACAGAAGGGCAAAGCTGCAAATTTGCCACTTTGCTGGCTTTCCCATTACGCCTTGAGGGTGAGTTTTTGATACACAGTGGTACCTTTACGGTCAAATCCCAGGAGCAAGCTGGCCTCTGGCATTTATCACTGACAAACAGATAACCATAGGAAGTTGACCGTGTCAGCAACACAAAACATTGGCCAGAAGCCTACTAGTGTGACCCTTTGACTGGTTAAGAGAAATACTTGTGCTGGAAGGATTTACTGATCACTCAGTTTAATTGATTTGCACAAAGACGGCAGTGGCAGCATTGTATAAACAGGAGGCAGAAGTGAGCAGTTTCCATTTGCTTGCTTGCTTATTTACCAATATAGTGTTGTAATTCACTGTAGGCTCCTGAAAAACCTAAGCTTGTTGGATTGCGTGAGATTTTTTTGCTTTGTGAGTATGCCAATATTTTTAGATCAACAACAGAATTAACTCAATTATACTGCATTGACTTCAAATACGAGATAACAGTATCATACACCACCTCTTAAAAATACTTTCAACTGTAAACTTTGAAGTGTTTTTTAGCCTTTCGTTTGGATCTTTCTATATTCAGCTAGAAGTAAAATCTATTCTAGTACAGATCTCTGAAAGGGAAGTATTATTAGAAATTAATTGTGTCTGGATTTCTTTAATTTTTTCATGCATGGAAATGTAAAAAAAAAAAAAAATTATGATAGTTGTTCTATAGTGTTTTCTTTTTTTTTGATCCCTAGAGCCGCCTGGACTTTTTTTTTTGCATCTTCTGTAATTTGTCTTTATACAAGACACCCAGAATTTCAAGGCAAAAAGATGGGTTTCATTAACAAACATGAATGCACTGTGAAACTGAAGGTGATCTCTTAATGTTACTCTGAAGGTGCAGAGCACAGGCATACCATAACATGTTTCTGCACAATTTTACTCTAGCTATGTTAGATAAGAAGGACATTTAAAAAGTAATTATTAAGCATGACATTTCAATATTTTTTTTTAAATACAGATAGATATGGAGCACCTATTGATTGACATCTGCATGTAATCCTACTTATCGGATTTACCTAAATCTCTCTTTGAAGTGTTATTAGGCCAAACTGAGATGCTTTCATGAAATTTCACATTAGATCGTAATGGATTTTTCTAGTTTGTCATCTATTGAATAAAATGTATAAAGTTAAACTCTTTAAAATGTAAATAGAAAAGGCAAAAAATATTCTCTTTCTCTGAAACTTGCTTTGTGATTAAATAATTCTGTACATGTTCTGAGAGTTACTTCTTTATTTTAGCTCCTTATAGTGTATAATTTCTAAAGGGCAATGCGTCAGAATATTCTTATGAGCAAATACTGACAAAAATAGAATTTAATCAGTGTACTGAGCTGGATTTATAGATTTTGGCTAGCCTTTCTTTTTCGCGTGTGTTAACATTTTTTTTTTCACTTTTCGTAGTGTTTTCTGATGTTGTATGGGGTTTTTTTACTTTACTTTCTGTTGATTAGTACATGAATAACTCTGTTGGCACCAGACTCTGTTGGCACCATCTTTCCAGTACATTTCTGATTCATGATTTGTTTATTTCTCTGCTTTTGCATAAAATTTTGCCTTCATAGTGTTTACCTATTGCATATAATTGTAAAGATGGATTTTAGTTGATAAGACATTAAATCATAATCACTGGATGTGCATTCTGTATATCAGTTGAATTAATATCTGAAATCATTTAATCTAGCATAGTTGGCTTTTAGTGTTGTGTATTTGTTTTGCTCATCTTTCATTCATTGTCATTTTTAGCCCTGCAGTTTTTAACCATTTAGTTGATAATTCAGTCAAAACAAGACTACTGGTACTGAACTGAAAATATACCCCAAAATATCTCCAAACTTTATGGATTTATTGATCCCTTTATAAAATATTTAATTGACCTGGCATTTCAAATTAGAGATCTCAGCTGCTTCTACTGGCAAATTATTTGGAAGTGCAGTACATTAGCTAACAACTTTATTTTGGTAGCTTTTCTGAAGCTCCACAATAAAGGAATGAAGGGTATGTTTGCACATTATTTGGGTTACTATGCTAGTAGCATCTGGAGCCATACCCTGCGTCTGGCTAGCGCCGGTGATAGTTGCAATGTGAATTCTGGGCAGAGGCTTCAGTGTGGGCTGAAGAAGCTCACCTGAGCAAAGAAGCTGTACAAATCATATGGCTCTATGTTTCCATTGTGATCATTACCTGAGGTAGATGCAATTAAAATACGTTTGAAGTATGCCTACCCTTTTCTGGATGTAAATTTGAAATTCCCAAAGGCACATAAGTGGGTAGACTGAGTACTATGAAACAGCTGGAGAAATAGAACCAAGTAATAAGCATTTTTAAAAAACAAAGTAGGTAAGATTGCTTCTTTGGGAGAAGTCTTTCAGAACGATGTAGATGTGGAAAGCAGAGACTTTATGAATGTGATAAAGAGCATAGCGGGCATTGAAACAGTACCTGTAATTGTACAAGAAGGTAATAAGCTGGCGCGTGTAGTGACGGTAGCAAAGCAAAATAAGAGGTGCCTTTTGTGTTACTCAAAGAACTACTAGTTGAAAACATTAAGTGCTAGGAGGAAAATGGTAATGAAAATGAGAGGCAAGGAACTAAAGCATGGTATATCCAAGTATCAACAGTTTACAGGATAAAGATAGGAAAAGATAAGGAATGAAAGAATTCTCCTGACAATTAATTCAGGTGAATTGAAAACACTTTTGCAAGGAGAAAAAATAATGTAAGAGGGAAAGAAGTCCAGTAATAAATGATGTGAGGAATGGAACTGCGGAATCCTGGTTTCTGCCCGAGAACCATGTCTTCCAGGCAGTGGAGAGACCTTGTTTTAAATGCTCCTTTAGAAAATGATTCCGCCTTGCTGCTTTTTTCAGCAGAAACAACATCTTTGTATTTTTATCCCCTTCGTGTCCCTGATGTAGCAAAGGGAATAGTTTCTTATTTCTAGTTAGTTATCTTGTTATGGATAATTTGTAAAAATTATAGTACTGTTCGCCTTTCCCTACCTACACAGGCGAAGGCTAAACCAATGCATACTGTTTTTCATCTCAGTGCCTCTCAAACTGCATCGAGCTGTGAGACCAGAGGCATGGCAGGACTGACACCTCAGTGCCTTGCACCTCTCTGAAGGCAAATCACTCTGAACTTCACCTGGGCTGGGAATCCAGAGTCGTAGCCGCAGGCACTCGGTGTCCGCCACCCATACCTGTATCTGACTTCTACACTCTGCTCTAACTGCCTTCCACCTTATTGGTTCTTGAAAATGCTGTATGTCTTAACCAATTTACAAATTTCAGGATTTTTAATCTCAGGAGACTTTAGCTTGAGACTTCACAGGGTGAGGTTTATAGATCTGATAGGAAGAGTTTAGCCTTTATTTTGTGAGGTTTGATTAATTCACTCCCCAAGTACGTCAGTAGCCTTTGCACTGTGTGTTTTTATTAGGTAGTGAACACACGCTGGCTAATATGTTGGTGAATCACTGTCAGGGTGCAGTGAGGCAGCTGCCCCGTGCTGTACCGTGCCAAGCATCAAGCGAGGTGAGCCGGACAACCCAGCAGCAGGAGCCAGGGCCAGCCACGCTGGGCACGTCCCGCTGGTGGGACAGGTCGAGGTGGAGCCGGGACCTCGAGTCGGGGTCCAGGAGATGCCTGGCCCGGCACAGGCATGGCTGCAGCCCCTCAGGCACGGGTGAAGGGCAGCTCCCCGGCGAGGGGGACTGCCCCCACTGCTCACAGCCCCATCCCAGCAGCCTGGTCCACTGGTCCGCTGCACCGCAGCGGGGTTGGCCCTGTGCACAGAGCTGGTGTTAGCCATGCGGTCTGGCCTTCCAGGGTCCTTCTTACTGCCTGGTGATTTTTCAGCTGTGAGGAGCTATGACTGCAGTCTCAAAGGAAGAGCTTTTTTAGCAGAAAGGGATATAAAATTTTCACTGTACAAGCAATAAAGATTGAAGAGGGTACGATGTTTTTGTTCAGCTTCCCCATGTGTGCCTGTGCTGTCTCCACGTCTTCAAGCTCGCACTGTCATAGATGAGTTGCAAAATTTTCTGATCCTTCCTGCAAATTGGCCCTGAAGTGCCACAACATCCCAGGAGCTTTGTTTATATCTCATCGGTCAAAAATAAATAGGCCTGATACATCTAGTTATTTTCAACAGTGATGAAATGCAGTAAATAAATGTCACCCTTGATGCTAGTAGAAGTAATACAAGAATATTTTATAGGCATCTGCTGTATATTCTGAAATGCTACCTAAATTTAAGATAGCTGAAAATGAAAAATACCGCATAGGGATTTTTATGCTAAATATACGAGTGAAACAGTTCCAAGAAGGGGAAGGGAAATGTTACAATATTGTTCAAGTGCTACCATCACTTGACTAACAATATTCAGAACATCCTTAGTTCAGAATTGTTTGTGTGAGGTTTGATTTTGGTCCAGGTTCAGCAATATGCTCGTGTGTTCTCTGTAGTCTTCCATAGTGATTGTCTACTTCAACAAATAACTGAGTGGGGTAGGAAGACATCAGTAGGTCAAGCATTTTGTATTGAGGCACCAATATCTTTAGTATATGTGGTTTGGGGATTTTACTTTGGGCTAGATTTCGTCTGGTCCATGGACTGAGGTGGTCTATACCACATATATAATTCAAAGCTGTCCAAGGGACCGCTCCCCCTTAGGGATTGAAGTGCATTTCGTGCACACCTGGTTCAGTTTTCTTCACAAGGAATCTAGTTAATGTGCACCAAAACTGCTCTGAAAATCTGGCCCTTGTACTGGAAAAGGGAGAAGTGGGGTGATTCTTTTCAAAATTAGTTTAGTCCTCTGAGCCAAAATGCTAAAGTAAATACAGTTTACATATTCTGTGTATCTAAATGTTTGGAAACTATAAGGTTCATCTTCTATAACATAGTAAGACCTGTAATTAACAATAGCACAGCATTAGTGGTAGAAATTGTAAGACTGCTTCAAATAGCATATAATCCAAACCCAGGTCTAATTTTGTTCTTCAGGATATAATTGATGCATGTTTTAATGTTTATTTTTAGTTCTACACTCAGTATCCAGGGGGAATTGGAAACAACTGGGCTGGCTACTTGCTTTAATTAAAAGACTTTAGGAAAAAAATAATTATCTGGTGACATGTTATTCATGCCTTTTTTTTATCTTCTCTAAGTTATTTTGATTGTAGAGCATCACAGATAGCTGATCTGTGTATGGACTGTGTGGCAATCTAAAGTGAGTATGGTATTCCAGGCTATGGTGATGGAAGAGCAAAAAGCAATATATCAGCAGTAAGAGGAGAAATTGGGCTTTGGAATAACATGAACATAAGTTGACATTGCAAAGAAGATAGTGCATCTTTAATATCCTTAAATAGAAGGGGTTTTTATTCTTAATTCTCTAGAACAGCTGAGAATTTTCCACATCTGTTGAGGATTCAGTAAGTACAATAGTACATAAATGGCTTATAGCTAGATGTTTTCAGCCTAAGAAATGTTTTAGTCCTGTAAAAAGACAGAAAAATTGGCTGACATATCTGCTCTACACTCTCCACCTGTGCTTGATAAACAGAGGATAACAGTTATTGCTTTTCGATGTATCTTTTAAATCTTTGTCATTTTCTCTAAATTTCTTTTTGTTGCCAGACAGAAGAGGATGTTTGGGGGAGGTGGGAACAAAGAAAATATTTGAAAGAATCTGCCTGTTCATATTGCTAAAATGAACAAATTCATGGAAATTAAAAAAAAAAAAAATTAAGGAGTTAGAAGCTGCATTCTGCCCTGCCCTAGTTGACGGACTGAGTGTGTTGTGTTGCATACTGTAAATTGGCAGTTGGCTATCATCATCCCTTTGAAAGTCAAATGGCTTTAAACAGAGCTTCAGCTTATGTTGGGAGATATTTAAGCCTTTTTCTTTCCTTGCTTTTTTTTCCAACTTAAACGTCAGTCATGCAGCCATTTTCTACTACAAATTTGAGAACACTTCAGAGAGGGGCTGATTCCCCTCCATGTTAAGGTAATCCTGTAAAGGTCACCGTCTAACCAATGTGAGCTTGTGAGATAAGGTACTAAGAATGAGGGGGTTTTTATTATGCGATTGGATATTTGAGAGTTTTCTTTGAAGTTTGCAATTCCTTTGCCAGCTGGTCCCCAGTTTGCCAAAGCTGACCTAGTAACACATAGCTGGTAACTTATGAGCTTGTGTTAATTACAGAAGCACTGGAACAAACCTCCTAAGCTTGTTGTCTCTTGGTCAGACATTAGCCTAAAATCTGAGAGGAAAGTTAATTGCTTTGAATGTTTTGGATCCAGCTGTTTGTCTGACAAGTGGATGGCTGCTCTTTATGTTTTCTAAGAGGACGATGGAGTTACCAGGCTTTGCTGGGATTTACATTCTCCCATAGCACTTAATACTGTAAGCCAATAAAGGTGTGGATTTGGCTTTGTAACATTACTTTCTGAAATGAATAAGGATAAAGAACATGAATTATGTTGGTTTCTCATTTTGTAAGTGAAAAGCAAGCTCATATTTTGGTTTCCTGTTGGTACTTTTCACGTAAATTGCCACAGAGGCTATTAGCTGCTTGAAAGCAGTTTGTTATCCTTAACTGATAGTGTTAAGGGACGGTTTTGACTTATTTTGCTGCAAGCAGTCTTGCAAAGCTTTGTACTGTTTTTTTATTTTACAACATGCATTTGTAGCTTTTTAGAAATTTTATTCTAAGGAGTTAGTTTAAAAAAGGAAGAAAGGCTACACTAGTCAGCCTTCAAAACAGACTGTTCTCTACATTAGAAGAGTCAGATCTCTGGAGTTATCCTTGTGCCTTTTATGTTGCCTCTGCACGTTTGCTCTTTGTGTGGAAGGACTGCTCCGAGAGGCAGGAAACCAGGTTGTCCTCACTGCTGGGCTTGCCGACAGACTCAGCTGAAGCACCATGAACACTTCCCATGAGAACTAGACTGATGATCCTGCTTTTCCCAGCTCCTCCCAAACACTTTTCATACAAACTACCAAACAGACAGGATGGTAGTTACAGCTGTTGGTCATTGTCAGCATACTCTGCCTTGGACCACTGCTATAGCTGAACTGCTCTCTGTTCTTTTTCTGATCCCCTGAGCTACCCAGGCATCCCTCCTTCCCTTCAGAGCTCATTCCTTAGCTGGGAATTATGAAGAAAATTTCCTTATACCTATTTTTTCCCCTGCTAACAAGTGGTTCTGCAATAGAAAACTCATTAAAGCTGGAAGAGTTTGAAGAAGGAAATGAACAATTAAGGCATCTCATAGAATTTCAGCATTACTGCCATAAACTCCTAGAATAAAGGAAAATAGGACTATTTAATGTCCAATCCCTGACTGAAAATTAGTTTCTGTTTCCATTGTAATAATATTGAGGATTAAAAAAGATTTTTGCCAGGGTTTTCTGATGAATCAGTGGCTGACCGCCCATGCTGTGTTACTTATCTGTTTCAAAAAGAACCAGGTGTTCAGCCAGACAGACCTACAATCATATGCCTAAGTGAAACATATGTTCACTAGCTGCTGTTAAGGTGTTAGATTATGTTACTGATCCAAACTGGTTTTTATAGTTGAAGACTTTGTCAACAAAAGAAACTATCTCAGAAAAAAAACCTCTAGTCACCTTCAAGACCTCAACAAATTAGCTCAGGGATCTTACTCTCATTCAACTGAGTTTAGCTCATTTAAATAAAGTTTTCAAAATGTCTTCACGTGGCCATCAGTGAGGTAGTGGAGTGGTAAAAGAGGCGACTGCTGGAAATGGTGATGTCAGATCCACCACCATGCTGCATAGTGGGAACAAACCATGTCTCCAGAGCCACAAAATGCTCAGAACAGGAGCAATGAGGACTAATGATTTTACCAGCTGACAAAAACCCCCTGTTGAGACTCAGTGTCTGCAGACAGCTGCAGTATGCTGTGGCTGGACTTACTTGATGCCTTTGTGTTGACCTGTAATTTATTTGAACAGCTGGCATTTTTCTTGCTTTGTGTTTAAGTTATGTACATTGGAGATTTAGAAGGAAAGGATTCTTTGATTTTAAGTGTATTTCTTTGTGTCTCATTTCCTACTTTAATTTACAGGCAATTGACACTGTATCTATTGATCCTCAAGGGTGGTATCTCTTAACATTTTGGCACATTGCCCTATGTATTCTGCATGTGGTCCCTACCTACCTATTCATTAGCTATTACTTAATGGTGGAAGAAAAAGAAACTTTGCTCATCAAATTGGTTTTAACATCAATTCCCTGGTCAAAAAAACAGTCTGGAATATCTTTAAAAAGCTGTGGACAGCAAATCACCTGCCACACTAACAGGAAAAACTGCTGTAGACAACTCCACAGCTCTATGCGTATATTTTGAAGGTGAACAAGGTGGTCTTTGTTTGTGCATCCTATAATCACGAAATGCACATTCAATTCAATATTGTTTTCAAAGGATGTATGCAAAAATTCATTTTCTCTCTTTGAAAGCACCTGGCACTGTAAATATTCACGCTGAATGGACTTTCAGGTGGATAAGCATGTGCAAGATCAGACTCCTCATTGGCTCTACTATTGACTCTGCTGAAGTATTGTAAAAAAATTAATTTGGTTGTAAATGAAAATTTTCTTCCTGCATGTTTTCTTGATCTGAGTGAGCAATTTTTTTCCTGCTTTTTTTGCTTTAGTCGGTGCTCTAGAAAACCAAAATAGAAAAGGAGAGGAAATACTTTGATCTACCATTAATGTTTAAATATCTTTCCAACTTAATCCCAGTTACTGAAAGGCCCCATTTTTCTTGAATTATGGTAGCTTCAATAGTGTTTGAGTCTCTCATTAATAAACTGTATAAATAATTTGTAGGTACTGAATTAAAATTCATTCAGTGGTGGCATCACAATCTTCTTGTAAGAAATGTATTCAAATACTGCAAGAGGGAACAAGTTTTAAATGTAGGTTAAAAATGGAGATACAATAATTGAAATACTATAAAAAATTTTTTTTAACATATTTAAAAGATTGCATATAAAAAATAAGAATGGCATTGACTAGTACTGATATTCTCATTGAATGCAGTCCCATAAAATTACACATTCCTGCTTAAGATATAAAATGACAGGTATGTATTTTAAGAAATAATAAATTATCTACAAAAGCTAATTTTTAAGAGCAACGTAAGTTTGAATAGTCTTGTCTGGAACATTTCATGTTTTATTTTGAATTTTTTTTTCTGAGCCCTTAGTGTTTTCATAGAATACTGTAATATAAGCTCTGGATGTGATTTCATAAATTCGTTTGTTAACATCTTTTCTGTATAAAAATGGTTCTTGAACCCTAATTTTTTATTAGTTCTCATTTTAACTCCTTTTTATGTGCTTCTGTTCCGTTTGCTTTGAAAGTGTGACTTTGGTATTTAACCTTAACTGCTCACATAGACATGAACAACAGTAGAAAATAGTAGATTTTGGTATAATAGCCTTAATCTATATACATTTGGTCCAAAATTTAATAGGAGACTTTTGACTGATTGATTGCTCCACAAATACTCAATCAATGTATGTCATCACTTCATCACAGCTGGCTAAAAAGGCTAGCTCTGGAATAAAGAACAAATGTTCTTTAATGTCTCTAAACAAGTTAAGCATACTTTTTTCATCTTGGATGTAGTAAGTACAAAGCCAACGTATATAGTAAAAATGCAGACATTTGAGATTGACTGATGTTTACAAGCAATAGTTTCCCTACTCTTTGAAGGGCATTCCTACCCAGCTAATAAGATAGATTGTCCTGTTTTACAACCAGCTTCAAAGGTACTGGATGAGATGCCAAAGTTTCTGATGAAAATATTTCTGTTATGATGAAAGGCTTTTTTAAAACATTGGACTTTCTTTTCCCCTTCTAATTTTCACTAAGGCTCAAAGCTGGTGAACTATTTCATTCTAAAAGTCAGCATTTATCTACTTTCTCATGAAGACCAACTTTCATTCACGAGAAAAAGTTTTTTAAAAAAATCAGTGAAATGGGTTGAGTGGAAAGAGGAAGGATGAAAGTACTATTAATTATTAGAATCAGGATATCTGTCCTACCAGGCTTATTTTATGCTTTGACAGTTACCTTTGATTATTTTTCATAAGCAAAGGTTAAAAAAATAAAGTTGGACAGTTAAAAAAAACATGTTTTAGATTTTCATGGTTTGATTTTTTTTTTTTCCAGCAGTGTGTTTCATTCTAGTGCCTCCTGAGATCCCTTTTAATTTTCATGGCATCACAGCTTTCTCACTGATCTAAATGGATGTTGACATTTGAAGTTTGTTGATTTACAAAATGTCAGATAATTATAGGGAGAAAATGAATTACATCCTCCTTTCTCCAAATGAATGTTAGTATTATGTACTAACCTGGGATTATGAAAAAGTTAGTTATAACTGGCATGTTATAAAAAAGTAATTTATTATGATCCTGTGAGTCTTCCTGTAGTCTTATAGGGAAAGCTACAGTTTTATGTGTTTCTTTTCCTTTTGCTTTTGATAGGTAAGTACAGCTGCTGGTATTTTTTTCTGGAAACTTTTTGATAAGGCCTCAAAATGTCTAGTTTTGGAAAAGGTTATGGTAGTCATTCTAAAGAAAATTGTCAAAAACCTGGGGAAATTAATACTGTTGCAATGATAGACTTAAGAAAACTATACAAAAGTGAAAGAGAATGCTTTTAACTTGCTCTTTCTGTTCACAATATGCTAAAAACATTATTACTAGGAGTGACTTCCCTTCCGATCGGTTTTTACACTAACCATTTTTTTCTGGTCACTCGAGCCCTTTGCCGAATGTGAGTCTGTGGATACAGTACCTAATTCAGTAATGCTGCTTCCTTTTTTCCACTGTGTTTTGCTTGGTGGACTGGTCTGTGTATTTGACATTCTGTAGGATTATTTTCAGCCTCATTCCCTAACAGCATTGATTACATTCTTTATTTCAAAAAGATATATGTGCATCTCTGGCCACACAGTATGCAACTGCAAAGCTGCAGATCTGCCATAGTGATCACCTGTCATAGCAGGGAGCAGTAGGGTCTAAGCATTCTTTTCAAAATTTCCTACTGTTGCAAACATAACTTTCCAAACTGTGGGGAGAATGTAAGTAGGAGCTATGGTCATGTACTGCTGTCCTGATCATTCAGACAGCTTGAAATATTACTTCTGAGATGGAGGGAGGGGAAATTCCTCATTTATATGTAGTCATATGAACTATGAATCCAAATTCTTATATTTGAAATGTCAATGTTATCCTTTTAAAATGGGAGAAGTAGCATGGGCATAAGAATAGTAATGTTATCTAGGAGAGCTGGAAATTCACTATGCCATTTGTGTTTTGGTGACTTTTCTCTGTGCCTTGTATTTTCTTATCAGTCTTACCTATTGCAGGCTCTTTGTGTCATTGTTTTTTTCCTCTGAGCAGTCTAGTAAAAAATAGCCCCAATTTCAGCTGAGAGCTTCATGCATTGCTGAACTATGAACAATGATAATTTAAATTTAACTGAATTGGTTAGCCAAAAATGTGGTTAGGTGGATTTTTCAGAAGAATACAGTAGGAGAGCTGGCTCCCATCCAAAGCACCCTTTCACAAGTTCATATTGGAAAGAAAAAGAGCCATTTCCTCCTTAAAGCCTTGGTCTCTTAAGTGTCTAAGCTATTAATCACAACTTGTTAGGTAGCCAGAGCTCCAGCTGCACCCATCCTGGCTGCCAAAATCTCCAGCTTCAAACCTGACAACTTCTACAGTTATTCATAGGTTTGAATTTTTCAATCTGTGACCTTGCAAAAATTTGTGGCAGCATGAAATTCAATTATTTACCTATATAAATGATAACAGAAGGGTTACTAAGCCACTTATAATATTATATAAATTATATTATTTATTTTTTCATAAATTTCATAATACTTTTTTTCTTTGTATACTTGAAGTTGGGATGGCTAGAAATATCTTTTTTCTGTGTGGAACAGTGTTTGAGTTTTAGCATTTTACATAGAAAGTCCATACAGAAGGACTGTGTATCACCCCCATCACTTCTTCTGAGATGTTGATGAGTTGCAGGTATCATAAGGACAGCTATTATATGCCTACAGCAAACAACAAAGTTAGTGAAAAATATTTTTTAAAGGGTAGAAGTATTGCTTTTTTATTTTCTGTTTCATTTATTAAGCATCAGAAAAGAGATGTCATTTTTAATGATTCCTTTTTTGGCTGGTGCCAAAACACTGTACATGTATAAAGTCTTCAAAGCATCATTTCCAAACGCATTACCCTTTTTCAAAGAATGAAACCTTAAGTTAAACAGAAGGCTTGAGTCTTTTCAAATGCGAGTTCATTTCTCCAGCCTCTCCTGCTGGGAAACATATGGTGGCATAGCAATGAAGTGGCTTTTCACCAACTAGATTTATGTGCTATACTGCAGGATCAAGCAAAACCAGAATGCTTTCATTCATCTCATTCTGGGAAATTTGATGAGACGTTAAATGACAACAGTGTCCAGGTACTTCAGTATTGAACATTTTTGCAGAACACGAGGTGGCATTACCTGATGGTCAGGTGATAGAATTAGGTACTGAGCACTTTAGGAAAACTTTGCTATTGCTCACAGCATGATTTTGTTCTTTCAGCAGATTTTATTTTAGGAATTGCTCCTTAGAAACTTCAGAAAATACCTCAGGGATAAAAAAATATAGTCTTGAAATTTCTTTTCCATTTGTATATGAGAATAGACTGTGAGAACAACACCTTTTTTAAAATTTCAAAACACATTAAGAAACAGCACGTATTTCAAAATTGACAGCCAACCTGCATTTTCTATAGGTCTGCACAAAAATAAAGGAAGATAAAAGAAAATGAACCATAAACAGATCTGTAAAATCAACTTTAAAATACACTTTTGGATTTTCAGATGAGCATGGAGAACTAAGGAAATTTATTAGTTTTGTCATTGAATTAAGGGAGGATAGGGGCTAATCTGATATGCAGTTGTTTATATGTAATGTTTAAGACATTGATTTAAAGTTCCAGTTGACAAATGTCTTTGATAATTACTATGGTGATTCCTTTGACATTTAAAACAGATTAGTTCTTCAGTATATGTACAGATAATATAAATTTTTTTTTCTATATTTGTATTCCTTTCTGTACAGCATTTTACTTACTAGTCCATTGTACTTGTTCGTCACGTTGAAAAATTTTAGGAGAGTTCTGTGAGATAAATACTCATGCACGATATGAACAGAAAATAATTCAGTGTTTTACCACTTCATAGAAGATCTAAATGATGAAAATGTGGGGAAGTGGAAAACATATAATATAATGCACCTTAATCATTAAATAGAAGAAAAATTGTAAAATAATTCAGAATGACTGTAGCAAAGAGTATTCTATGCTATTTGATTCTTCACCCGGAAAGTGTGATCTAGAAATTCTGGCATTTGGCTTCATGCTGAAACTACAATCTGAACAGAAAACTAACCAAAAATGTTTTCATACTAATAAAAGGCTAATTTTATTTTAATTAAACTAACAAATTCTTCTGTATTCCTGAGATTTGTGTCTTGTGTGTTTGTCTCTTTCCTTCATCTTTCATAACTCTGTATATCCAATTATTCTTTGTCCATTCGATAGTGCTTATGTACTTCCTGTTAGTATAGATAATAACCTTCAGAGCATGTCCCCAGAATTTGCTAGAGTGATTGAAGGTCTATCTTTTAGCCAGATAAAATACAAAAGAAAATGTCTTTCTATAATTGATCATGAAAATCCTATTGAGTTTTATAATTTTCCTTGAATAGCAAGTTTCTCATCTTAATTTGGAAACAGTGGATTCAGTTTTGAATAGAGGATTAAGACTACTTTCTGAGTATGTAACCAAACAACTGGTAATCCTTAATGTCGTCTTAGTTTCTATAATAGGCAGTTTCTAATCAGAGCATTTTGATGTCAGCTCAATGTCTTCTGAATTAGATGTACTGTCATTTGATAAAATGTAGCATCTTTAATGAGAAAAAAGTAATAGAATTTGATGCAAACAGCAATCTTTTGGGGTAATAACATCAAAGACAAGGGTACCCTGTTTCTGTGAAATCAAGGATGAAGGCCCATCTGATTTGCAGCCATAAGATGATAGTGTGATCATTCCAAGCCAAGGGAAAAAGGAGTGAAATACAGAATGACTCTTGATGGCTTTCACTATTGCAGTTATTTCTAGCAGCCCTGATAATTACAATAAATGGTTTAATTTTTACTTTATGAGTGCTGAAGAAGGCATTACATTGGTCACAATACCGTGCTTCCCATTTTTTCTCAGTTATTGTTGAAAAATATGAGAAAAGGAGAGTGATCCTGAGAAATATAAACAATATAATTGGTACAAATGAATCTTCATTTTGCATGCTGTAGTCTTAAAAATCTACTTTCATTCTTACTGATTTAGTGGTTGGCTTCATATTGAAATATAGCTATGAGTCTCCTTGTCATTGCCATAGTCTTCCAGATTTTGTCATTTGATTCAGTTTTCTTAGTTTTGTTTCACATTCAGTAACTTGTTAAGCAGTTGGATTTCTGGTTGTAAAGCAATTTTTCAGTCATTTTATGCTCCAGCAGTATGAGTCACAAAAGTAAGAAGAAAGTGTCTTATGTAGAGATTGTAGGGCTTATTAAATGGGTTATGTATAGAGACAGGCTTTCTTTTGATTTAGGAACTTTATCTATGGCAGCATTTACACTTAACTGTACTCCTTTCTCATGCTCTTTCTGGCATGTTTACAATACTCCTGATCAAATGAAGTCAGATTTCTCATCCAACATACATTGACATATTTCTCACTCTTTCTGTACATAATAGTAGCCCCTCTGCACCCCCGAATCCCTTATGTTGCATATTGGTTAAGATTGCTATACACCTGATAGAGCTGGTGCAATTGGTCAAGCATTTTGCTGTATAGCTCTTTTGCTCCTTGCTTCTTTACCAACCTAGATTTTTTCCATCTCTGACGAAAGATTAATTCACCACTGACTAATAAAAGATTTTTTAAAAAATAGTATAAAAATAGGCTCTTATTTCTACCCTTTTCCTCCGCCAGACAATGCTGGTATGTATGTACACACTTGAGGGAAAATTTTCTAAAGCGTTCAACCTTGCCTATTGTCTGCTTCCATTGAAGCTCAGAGTAAAATTTAGTGAGAACAATATTCAACTAAGAGCAGAATTTCTAAGAATTCCATGTGTGAGCTAAATACATTTATTTTGTAAGAAGAAAAGGAGATGTTAAGTTGCAGAGTTTAAGTTCCCAACAGCTTAGAATTGTTTTTTTAGCTAGTCTATTTAATTAAGAAAGAATGAACTCAGGACTGTGTAATGTAAGCCTATGGTAAAAGTACCCTCTTTCCAAATTATCATCACTCCTTATCAACAGCAGATTGAAAATAGCATTTCTTTTTTATTGAACCTATGCATGTTTGGTGAAAAAATCTCTTTGCTTTTATTTGAAGAAATATCTGCATTAATTACTGCTCCTAATAATTGTGTTTGGTATTGTGCTGGGAAGGCAGAGTCTGCTAAATGACATAGTTCCTAGAAGAACGTATTTCTCTTTTCCAGATAACATAATCAGCAATATTCTACCACTATTCCGTGAAGAGAAATCGATTAGTAAAGAAAATTAGGCAACCTAAGGAATGAGTACAAACAAGCACTTGAAATGTATCCTGGCACATTTTCAGATCTAGTTCCACTCAGTGTGCATGCCTAGACCATAGAATAGTACCTGTGGATGGATAGCAATTTTCTTAAAGGTATTTTCTAAAACTATGGGAACAAATAGCCCAAAGACATTACTAAAAATGTAAGCTCAAAAAGGCAGTGCCTTAAAAATAGCTTAGATGTGAAATATGGGCAGAAGCGATGTCACAAAATCCTTATGAACTGCCTGTTGAGTCTGCACCAGTTTATAGTTATCATGCTGGGGAATGCATACAGAAGTTTACATTTCAGGAATGAAATCAGCAAGACAGATTATTTATTTTTTATTTTATTTTAGTATTTTGTAAATCATAAATCTTAACAAGATAATAGTGACTTCTGTCTAGGTTAACAGCTGTGAGCTTTTGCGTAAAAACTTTCAGTGCTGCTAATTGCCTGAATAGTTACTGAATACTTTCCTGTATTAAACAACTAGCGTTATTATAGCTGAATGATTATATTGAAAAGAATAAGGAAAGTAAGCAGACAAGAAATGAGAATCCATATGTGGGAAACATGTCCCTAAATGATGCAAAATGGTACACTCAGTATGTCTAACAATTTTGTGAGTTTTTCCAGCACATGCATTATTTTGTTTTCATGGCAAACTCATGTTAAAATAGTGCTACTGGGAAGGCTAGCACTTGTTGATTCTCACTATCTTGTTATAAAAATTGGAGAAACACAAGCAATACCTTATTCACAGGGAAGCTAAGAAAATTAGAGACACTACAGAAATTTCCAAAGGGCAGATACGGTAGAAGTTAGAATGCAGGTACTGAGTATGGCAAGGAAACTTCCTAAGAGTAAAAAACATTTTATTACTGAAAGAGACCAAAGTCAAATTGTTGCATTGATTGAAGAGGATACTTGTGTAGAAGTGGTAAAAATAAATAGAAGAAATGCTGCAGATCTCATTGTAATAAATTTTACCATACGATTTGAAATTCAGGTTTTCAGCTGAATGAGTTTACAGTATTGAATTTCCCTTTAGTTTCTGACTGAAATAGTTTCATACAACCTCCACTATTTATTGAGTAGAAGGGTCATAAATTTTAACTGATCTGTTATATAAATGATGCAACTGAGATGAGCAAAGTAGAAACACCTTTTTAAATGAACAGATGTGGCTATGTTTTAGATACCATGGCATTGTTTTGAGTAGGGAAAGCTTCAGCACTACAACTTTGCCACTAGCGATAATATGCACAGTATGAATTAGGAAGCCTAGAAAACATGTAGAACAGCAGTTCCACCCATCTGTAGTCACATACTGGATCCACTCAAATTAGTGTCTCAGTTCCCACAGATTTGATTTTCTTCTATTGCCTAGTTTCCCACTATTGTTTTAGGGTCCCAAACAACTTCTATTTGCCTGAGTAGTCTTGTCGTGTTAGATCTGACCTGAAATAGTAAGGTAAAGTTCTAAGGTAATGAATGCCATAATTCTGAGGAAAGAGATACCCAGGCCAAAGTACCTTTCAGGCAGCACACAGAGAAGAAACTAGACAGCAGTCCTTTTTTGCAAGCTCCTGGAGTCATATGGACTGATGGGATGCTCAGCTTCACGTCTTGAAAGCATGATGAGAATCTTTTAGCAATCTCTCTCTGTGACCTAATATCGTCTGGGGATATTAGGTCACAGTCATCCTAAGTGCCTTTATCCATCCTTCCTGAAAGCATAAAGGACAAAAACCCTGCAGTCGAGTCCCTTTCTCTTCAATGCACAGTAAAATGAGGTGGGGATATAGAAATGTTCTTGATTTTTTTAATAGCATTTATGTTAAATAGTAGATACCACCTCAACCTCATTTTGTGTTGTTTATCAGCATAGTTTTTAATGCATTTATTTAGGAATGTTTCTCTAAGTTTGCATTCCTTTATGGCGTTTTCTCTCCTTTATGGAGCTTTGTATGTCTAGATACCTCTAAAAGAAAACTTAACTTGCCCATCTTAGAAAATGTTGGTGGTTGTCCTTGCTCTTTACTACAGCAGTATCTAGGTGTCGCATCTGAGTTTACTCTGACTGCGTGCTGCAGTGTCAATCACCTTGTAGAGGGGGAAGGATGGAGCAGAAAACAGAAGCACACATGAGCAGACACGTGCAGGCACACAAAAACTGCTTCTTACAATCTTGTTTACTTAACCCAATTATATACTAACAATATTCATATAGATGATTACTGAGTCCACAGTAACAAAGTTTCATGATGAGCAAATGAAAAGCAATGATCTTTCTCCATCAAAGGGGGAGAGAAGGAATACATCTTGCTGTCATTGAAGTTGCAGGGCTGATCAGGCATAGCATCCTTAATTGGGGAGACAATAATGAAACAATTTTTCTCCTTCAGTGCTTGTTTTCTTCTTGTTCTTGTTGGGGTTGTGACTGTCTTATAACTCCTGTTATGTCCTTTGTGTTCTGAACGTGTATGGTACAGTTCATCTATGTTGGATATAGGCTCTTTTATTCTCTTTCCTAGGGACTGTAATCTGCCGTTTGCAATTCATAATTTAGTTTTTCGGGTCTCTGATACCATCCTGTAGTTGCATTTTCAAGGCATATGCTGTGATCCTCTGCATGTATTCTTGGAGGCTTCTGCTATGGAGAAACCTTGATAGAACTTCACTCTTAAATGAAGTTAAATTAGATGTTTGAGGTAGAATTACTTGATGTCTTTACCTAAATTAGCTAAATGTCTTTTTATCTGAGGAAATTCTACTTCCTTAGTTAATGTTTTAACAGTAAAGCTCTTTAAGATAAATTAGAAGACTAGAAAAGATTGTTTCCAGTCATCTTTTTTTTTTTTTTTTGGGGGGGGGGGGGGGTTTTTTTTTT